>NW_006238933.1:2830097-2832300 GCF_000226075.1 Solanum tuberosum | reverse complement strand
TAGATGCAATTGTCCACAATGCATACATAGACAGGAAACGAAAATGGATTTGGGTGAAGCAAACCTGTGGCGCAAAGCGCCGGCGAATCATCAACACGCAGGGAGGTCTGATTTCCCGGAGCCCGCTGGAACATCAGTAGGGGAACCCTCAGTAGTGCCCGCCTCAGAAATCCTTGCACCCTCAGTATTGCTCTCTATCAACTGAACCGCACCATCAGTGGTGCTCACCAGGTCCCTCAAAATAGGTTGAACCTCTGCAACTGGGGCAGAGTTCGATGCACTGACAGCTCTCTGACGCACCCTCCATTGGCGCAATTCTTCGTCTACAATCGAAGCCCTCCTAGCCTCCTTCTCCTGCCGACGATGTATTTTGTGGGCTTTCTCTTCCTCTGTGCGATGAGAGCGGTGCCGCTTGCCCTTGGCATGTGTCGGTGCAGGCCCCTCCTCGGCAGTCCCACTGAATAGAGCCTCTAGCATTGTATCATCAGCCAATGCAGTAGGAGCAGCCTGAGTCCCAACTGAAGGTGCAGCAAGGATAGCATCAACGTCAGTTCGGAGGCTGGCTAAATCAGCCTGTAACGTAGATAGATCTGTAGCCGGGGCTGATCGCTCGAGAACTGTCAACTCGAAGGCATCAAGCCTCTTATTAACAACTTGGACCTTCTGGTCCATCATCGCCTTCATCCTGCACTCCATCCTCGCCTCGGACTCAGTTATCGACTTCTGCATCCATGGCTGGATGTGATGCAGTAGTGTGGCCATTTGCGCCTCTAACTTCTGTATTCTGGCCATCGGGATAACCGCCGCTCCTAACTGTAGTATGGACCTGGAAGAACTAGGAGCAACACTAGCTACCTGAGAAGAGGGGCCTGGGACAGCGTCGGAGTGATCTGGGATAATGGGGTCACCGCCCTGTGCCTGCCCCACTGTGTCTGTAAGATCGGGACCCAAGGGAGGTACCTCAATCTGGGGCTCTCTGCGAGGTGCTGCCACATTGCCTCATCTCGAATAAGGCCGATGTCCAATGCCCCCTGTAGGATGGACTAACTTGTCGCAATGCCAGATCGGCACTCCAGAGTCCTTACACAAATGAAAAATCAGACATGGGAAAGGGTAAGTGGTGGAGATCCTGAAAGCCCTCTCGTGAATTTCTGCCAGCAGCATGTGGGTAAAGTCGATTTCGACGCATGCTACCAATGCTGCAACCATGACGTAATTATCAGCTTTAGTCGGCGACACTCTGTTCCGTACCAGCAGCCAGAAGAACTTGGCCACAAAAGTTAATGTGGCCTTTCGGATCCCCAACGGTGGAGTGGCGACCCATTCCGCACGCTCGCCATTTGCAGCAATGTATCTGGCCAACCATAATATAACAGCCTCTAGCTGCTCAGCGTTCCTCTGGAAAGCACCACTCCGTACGCTATCCCATCGGTAGTCGAACTCTGAAGTGTTAAGCGACCAAGAGTGACCCGTGGTAGGACCATAGAGGAAAGGACTAATGGTGGCAACTGATATGTCCACCGGACAACCCCGGACCATAGTGGAAGTGAGAGGGTCTTGGGCTAAGGGTTTTGACCTTTTGGTAACCGACCCGCGGAGAGTTGCGGCATATGAGGCATAGAACTCTCGCACCATCTCCTCACTATACGTCCCTGGGTCTCGAGCCATCCAGTCGCACTTGTGAAAGTTGAACAGCCGGTGGATCTCTGGGACAGTGTGCAAGCTTCCTGTGAGGACTCTGCGCTCCTCTGTAATAGTTCGGGCCATTTTCTGTTTGTCATTGATCATCTTGGTATCCCTATATATTTGTCATTCGCCCTCTACGCACCATCTATTAGGCTCAGCAGCTACTGGAGTGGGGTCATCATTCTGTGGTACCGGTATGGACTCTGAGCTAGTTGTCTTATCAGACGAGGCCGCTTGGTCATTCTCGCCAGATGCTGTGGCTGATTTAGCACCGGAGCCTGAAGCATGGACAGACTCTGATTGTGAAGAGTGGGCAGACTGCGAGTTTGAGGCAGGGGCAGACTCGGATCCGGACATCTGTCCCTCTGAACTGGAAGCAGCCCCAGTAGGTGACCCGATCAGTGTGAGCTCCTCATCAGACTGGTAGATAGTGACTACGTCGGTGATCGCCTGTCGGGATGTATTTCGGGTAGCTCGAGGTGCAGTAGGATATGTCCTCGTGGCTGGTGGAACATTC
>NW_006238933.1:2828784-2829865 GCF_000226075.1 Solanum tuberosum | reverse complement strand
TACGTTCCGTAGACGGGGTATCGTGGATGTCATCTGTGCCAGGTATCCTACATTTTTAGCCTGAGTTTCCAACATCCACACAATATTATCATGCATTTACAACATTAAATTATGCTAGTTCTTCATTCTTAAGATTCCGACCGATTATTATTCCCAACAATTTAGACTAGATGTGGAACCCTAAGTCGAAACTAGCATATAGTATTTACGATCACAGAAATTGATATTACACTAATGCTATACAATCACTATCTATCGTTCCAAGGGCATTGTAATATTCAAGTTAACATGCAATTTCATCTAACAATTACCCAAGGTCAAGACCCAACTCCCGACCCTCTATATTCAATCTATGAATCGAAATTCAAAGTGAAGAGAAAGTCTATTACCTTACAAGCAACAAGGAGTGGTGTGATTGCGTGATGATACTATGCTTAGCAAGACCAAGGAGTCACCTTTTCGTTACTGACCAAACACCGGACTCTTTGTGTGAGATTATGGATGGGTCGTGTTTAGAATGGAAGAGATGTTGGGGAATTATGGAAGGAATGATATGATGGGGGAGTTATGGGGTGATTTGGGGAGGTTAGGGAACGTTAGGGACGGTTGTGGGAGTAATGGAGGGAATGGGAATGGTTTAAAACAAAGGGTTTTAAATGGGGGAATTCGGGTCGGGTCAGCAAGCTTGAGGTATGGACTCACGAGACCCCGTCTACGGTCCGTAGATCGGGACCGTAGATCACTCATACACTTAAAACTTCAGAAAAATTTAGCAACTTACCTGGGATCTACGGACACCATCTACGGTCCGTAAGTCAAACGACGGACCGTCGATGGGCTCCGTAGACCGTTGCACCAGACCATTTTCTGCAGATTTTCCGTGGTGTACCTGCACATGTAGCAATCAATAGGCTATTCTTTTTACATTTTTGGACACATTTTAGACACGGACCCTTTTTTAATTCTAGCCAACACTAAGAACTAAAACACTGAAGCACCTACCTACATTGATACAAAGACGCAAGTAATCAAAGAAATCTAAAGTACTAAATGGAAAACAGAACCCTATCGTTGGCCAGAT
>NW_006238933.1:2828543-2828684 GCF_000226075.1 Solanum tuberosum | reverse complement strand
CACAATCAAGAATCACAAAATCCGCTGGAAAGATGAAAGATTTTACTTTCACTAGCACATCATGGAGCACACCTATGGGCCTTTTTACAGTCCGATCAGCCATTAGTAACCGCATTGCAGTGGGCTTTGGGTTCCCCAAAC
>NW_006238933.1:2827411-2827514 GCF_000226075.1 Solanum tuberosum | reverse complement strand
GGGGAACATAAGGTCCAACTCGATCGTTTCTGTTGCCATAGTTATTCCTGTTGTAGTTATTGTCGTGATTGAAGTTCCCATCCCGGACATAGTGACCCTCTCG
>NW_006238933.1:2760331-2824555 GCF_000226075.1 Solanum tuberosum | reverse complement strand
TCAGATTTCCCTGATTTGTCCTCAATACCATGCCTGCTGATCTACGGTCATAACCTACGGACCGTGAATGGATCTACGGTCCGTAGATCACCTCCGTGGATGCCCTTTTTCTGCAATTCCTTCAGCTGTCTCTAAACTTCCGCGCCTGAACACCTTTCCTGCAAAACATGATAAAAATACATAAAAACCAATACAAAAAGGCCCTAGACACACACAATTTGTAAGTGAAATGTATTAGAAATACCGTAAACTCACGGTATATCAACTTTGAGGAAAATTACAGTCTTAAAAGGTGAACAAAGGTGATACTCGGTGATTCACCGATTGTGAAAGGCATAATCGAATGAGCTTGCTGATGAAGGTTCAAAAACCTGAAGCCTAAAGCAAGAGAAAGGCGAGCTAAGAAGTAAATAATGATCTGCCGAATCATGTTGGTGAGCCCGACAAATGTTGTCGAAGTGGTCACGAAGTGAATTTTTGGCCAAATTTTGGAAAACTATAAATAGCCCAAAGTAGAGAGGAAAAATGGGTTTTTTTGGAGAGACTTTTCAAGTGAGAATTTTTCCTTCTAAAGAACGAAATATTTTACCTTGTGAACATCTTTAGTCTTTGGGTTTTTTAACTTTGCTGTTAAAATTTACTATTTAAAGTTGAATGCAAAGTGGGTGTTGCGTATAATTGCTTAATTTGATGTCACGCATTGCTGCTTTCATGAAATATATAATTTCTTTACATTTTGTGAAAGGTGGCTAAAACCCCAAAGTCAAGGGGTGAACTTATGAGGTTTGATGTTGATTTAATGTAGTGGGTATTTTATTGTTGTTCATCCATGGATTTGGGCAATACTTATAGGGTTTGATGTTGATTTATTGTAGTGGGTATTGTGTTAACTTATGGGTTAAGGTTGAAAACTTTATCCTTCTTCTAATATCTGATAGATGCTCGAAAGAGATTGATTGAAGTGGTTAGTTAGTTCAATACTTGTAATTTAGGTTTGATATATATAGTTTGCTTGAAAAAGAGTATATGGGTCGTATCTATTTGACCTAATTATGTTCAAAAGAAAGAATATTCTAAGGTAGTGGGTTGTTTAGTTATGTACATAGATGAGGCCGAAAGGAGATTCTATGAACTGACATTATGAGATCGAAAAAAAGATTAGTGTCATTGAAGATTACCCAGCCTACCCATGAATATTTAACACTATTAAGCAACACAATTACCACTACGTGACATCAATTTTAAATCCCTGCACCCCTAGATTACTTGTTACTTACTAGAATTTCGGAAATTTAAGTTTAATAGTACTTCTCTATACCAAGATCTTTTTTGTAAATTTGGTGGAATCATCCACCCATTGTTCTTACTGCTGCAAATAAATTGATTTACATTTGAAATTTCTTGATAGAATTCCTTGCACTTTATCACTCTCTGTGGGGTTCGACCTTGACTCTTAGTTTGGTATTTTTATTGATGATGACCGCTTTACTTTTTAGATTTGTTTTATAGAGTCGTTCGAGCATTATCAAAAATGGCACCGCTGTTGAAAATTGATCGCTATGAATTTGATTTGAGAAATTTGTTTGTAAATTTGTTTAGTTGTAGTAGATTGTTGCTTGGTGTGTGGTTTACTGATTTGCAGTTGCAAAACATGAGTGACAACAGTAGTGACAACGATAGTCACTATGGATAAAATGATAATATGAGTGATTTGAATTACATGCACATGAACGTAATTCAAACAATGGGAGAACCCCGGCTACCTCTTACAACAGAAAGGGCAGTTTTTCATGTAACCGGGACAATGCTACAGCTACTCCATTTGAGAGGAATATTTGGGGGCTTAGCTCATGAAGACCCTATGAGCACCTTCAGAATTTTCTAGATGTATGTGGGCCGTTTCTAATCAAGAACATCTCACAAGAGTCCATAGGGTTGAGGTTATTCCCAGTCTCTGTGACAGGTGAAGCTATAAGATGGTTGGCGGAATTGCCAAATGATTCTATCACTTCTTGGGAGCAGTTAACTGAAGCCTTCTTGGACAAATTCTTTTCTCCATCGAAGATGGTAAATCTTAGGGACCGGATCCAAAACTTTTAAGGGAATTGAAAGTGAACCTCTACATGAAATGGAAAACCCCAAAAATTTACTATTTGAATCGGAATCATTTGTCTTAAGTATATGAGCTTGAACCGTCTTATGTACTACTTGATAATGTGTTTTTAGGTTCTTTATCAAGTGTAGAAAGGGTATCGGAAGTGATTTAGGGTCATAAGGGACCTCTAATACTAAGTCAAGTTCAGAACCTTTTTACCGGCTATGTTTTTCGCATTAGTTTATTCAAGCGTCAACTTCAGACAATCATATCTCTTAGAATATGCATAGTTACGCAGCCCCTAATCTATCAAATTAAAGATCTATGAGTCTTCTTCTCAACGCCACAAAGTTTGCATCAATTGGAGTTTGGAGTAAAAAGTTATGCCTATTTTACTAGACACTATCTTGCCACGCACCGGTCATGCGGCCGAGGCATTTTCGGCGCGGCGAGGCAGCAACTACTGCCTTCCTACACGTCTCACTGCATGCCAGAGGCATTTTCTACGGGGGCGTTTGGGTCTTTTAGAGATCCCCCAAATACATAGTTCACCTCCTTAGTTCATAACTTTACCCTAGAAAGAGAAGTTTTCAAGAAACTAACTTCCTCCAAGGTTCATCCATCATCCAAGGTAAGATTTTACCATAGAACTTCATAATTCCATCATCTTAACATGAATTAATATCTCCTACTCATGAAATTCATAGATTTTTCATGAAATCTCTTCAAGAACTCACCTCTAATTCGTTTTAATCTGATTGGGTATGGAAAAGACTAAAATAACCCTCATATTTTTGGGTAACTTTCCTTAAATGGACAACCTAACTTCAAAAGGGGATATCTCCCTCATACAAGCTCAAAAATTAGCAAACTTTTTGGCGTTGGAAAGAGGATTTCAAGACCTTTCGTTTGATATCTTATGGGCCACCTAACTCATCCTATACTTAAAGTTATGGTCTTTTGAAGTTGACCAAAAACTCATAACTTATGCCTAACTTGCAAAATTACGAATTTTGTTATTTCCAGTTTAGTTCTTTCTATTTTTAGCTATTTCAAATACCGTGGTGTTACAATTTTAGTAAAGTTTAGCAACATATTTACAAATGAATACTGAAAGACTCTCTAACTCTGTCTTTCTATTAAGCTTTTAATGTTTGAATATATGTGTCAAGACAAGACCCGCGATAGCTCAAAACACTACTACTACTACTAAGAAATAAAGTGGAGCTTTCTAATTGCAAGGAAGTCTCACCGAATGATGATGGTTGGATGATGTGATCTCAATGAAGAACCTGTTGAAGATTCTCAATACATGTATCTACATCATAAACTGATTCACGTTAAATGACATCAGTACATGGAATGTACGATATGTAATAAAGTTGAATGAAACAAACACTAAACTGGAGGATTTCACTCAATTGAAGTACAACATTGATCATGATGAATACCATTTAAGCTCCTGCTATAAGGGTACAATAATAATAAATACTAAAAAGTATGAATATATAAATACTTTAGTTTACTTTACCGGGGAGTTTCTCTAATTGGCAACAATCACTATGAGCCTCGTGATGATTCAACGTCATATCTATATTTCCAGAGCCACTGTAAACCTTGTAGGCTATAGGACACGACTTTAACTTATGGATCAATCTAATAGGCCTTCTTAGAAGTAGTGAGGATGTGTCCCAATGTCGGTATGATCCTATCCTACATTGCCACGTAGTTTATGGTGTTTGATTCATATGAACTCTAACCCAAATTGGTGCACAATATCACTCTCAAAATATTATTACATATGGTCATAAAAAGTACTCTCTAGGTTTAGTTAATACTCACAAGACCCTATTTATTAGGTAAGTGAGCTTTACTTAATCTCTCTAAAATGCTTCTGAAATTTATATATTCTTTTCTTGAAATCGTACTTTCTCGAAAAGTATAAATTAATAGATTTGGAACAATTAGTGTTACCATAAATGCTTCTCAATAGATACTATAAAGCTTCTTCTTCGACTTACTTTAAATTCTGAAATTGAAAAAAACATAAAACAAAACTGAATAATTATGGCTCACATGATAATGTATCATGATAAAGAACTCAAAATATCAATTGTATAAAGTAGCAAGATCGCAATACTCAAGAATCTGAACTCGAAATAAGAACACAACCTAGTGTTGAAACTCATTGAACTTTTGGTAGAAGCCTAGATTTATCTCTTTACTAACTGAATTTAGATGTAAGTAGTGAGGATGAACTTAGTCGAACACTATGAATAACCTTACATAACTAGAAGAACAAAGTTCTTGCAGAAACTAAACGAACGCTTGAAAACCCTAGCTTTCTCTTCTTGGATCCTTGCTCTAAGGCTTTGGCATGATTATTGGGTGTTAGGGTCTAATGGTACTGTATATAGCCTTACTTCGTTGAGTTTGTGCCCAAACTTTCTAAAAATTCTTATGTTGGTGAAAAATGTGGAATTGAACCCTTGTGTGTGTTGGCTGTTTGTTTAATTTTGTATGAGTGAACTCTGATTCACCCAGTGTTGCTCCGATTGCATAATTTTAAACAATAATTGATGAAGTGGTGACTTTCTTAACGGAAAATCTTCATGTTGGGTAATACTTTGTGATATTTGGGGGAGGTTTGAGTACCCAAGGGTAGAAAGCATGTTGGTAGATTTTAAAGTTAATTGAGAATTTGGTATTGTGTGTACAATGTTTAATTTTGTAAAAATAGGCAATGGGTTGAACACTGTCTATTTGACGGGCTTGTCTTGTCTCGCCAAGGCAAGTAGGTGAATCGTCGAGTAATTCATTGCTTGCCTTTCCTGCTTGAATATGTGACATGGGTACTGTCCCATTTGGTGGGCTTGTCTTAGTCCTTCGAAACTCACTCAGTGTATCGCCAAGTGGGAGTGGGCATCGCCCTTTGTGCCTGTTCTTTTAAATTTTCCACTCACTTTCAGTGAACTTTTCTTAGCCTAGAAAAACCATTACGGTGAATCGCCAAGTTGGAGATGACTCCTCGCATCTTCCTAAATTCATTCAAATTTTTCACTGTCAACTTTGGTGAGCTCGCCTAACCTGTTAGGTAGATCGCCTTACCAATAGGCAAGACTTAGAAAAAGAATTTATAAATGTGTCTTCTTTTGGGTTAGGTTTAAACTAACCTTCACCAAATCTATCTTTGAATTCTTGTGCCTTGCAGGAAATGGCTAAAACAAAAGGGAAGCAAGTTGTGACTTGTGATACAGAATCTGAAATGGAATCCTCTCTTCCTCGTCCAAAAAGGCAAAAAGGGATAACCATCAATGAGCCTTCTCAACAATACACCAGTCCATGCTCCTCGCTGCGTGAGAGTGAGCAACCAAGATAAGGAGTTGTTAGAAAAAGGACTAATATTTTATCCAAGTTGGTGCAACCTTCACAAGATCAGGCATCCACTTCTCGTGTTCTCTCGATAATCACTGCAAGAGCCCTAAAAAGGCTGAAGGCTGCTATAGAACACACTATTTTAGAGGAGAGTAGAATCTCCAATGATGGGGTAATGAGTGAGTACCTAGTTATATGGGATATGATTAAATTTTATGGGTTTGAGAGGTTCACAAGACCTTGACCTCTTTATGTCCCTGCATGAGTAGGGGAGTTCTATGAAACCTACACAAAAGCTTTGCCAATTAAGAGGAAGGGTACAATTTGGAAGCCCTTGGAAGAAGTCAAAGTTCATGGCAAGATGGTGTAATGCCAAGAAGGAATGATAAATGAGATATTGGGTACAAAAGGCACTAGTAATGCTAATTTCAAACTCATAATAAACAAAGATTTAGAGGAATGGAAGGGTTGGTTGGCTTCTCTCATCTCTAACATCTCCTCGCCATGGGTGGTTGAGGGAACAAAGATTGAAAAGAAAGATATGAACACCGCCTCTTGATATTGGTTCGGGTTCATTAGTAGCAATATCATGCAATCTCATAATGAGTCCATTCTCTAGCTTCCAAAAGCCATACTAGTTGGCTGCATCATGGACAGGACAACAATTAGTGTTGGTGGGCTTATTGTTGATGAGATATTGATGAGGGCTAGACAAGAGCAGACATCCCTTTCATTTACGAATTTGATCACATAGTTGTGTGAAGGTCTAGGAGTTCCTTTTCAGGGAAAGACTTATGTATGCATCACCCTAGCCTCCATTAATGACATTTAGAGGATCGCAGATGATTACTTACAGAATGATGTTGTTAGGAGTAAGCTGCCACACCAGATACTATGGTCGTGGTTGATTTTGCTACTCTTGAAGCTGGGGCCACTACTTCCACTCCTTCTCTGGAGAAATCAGGTACACCCCATCCCTCTAATATTCTATCTACCTCTTCTTATGTGTCTACTGCATCCCCCTAACTCCTATCTCCCGACCCATCTTGACCCATGCCATGATCTACCAAATGGGCAATCTTTCTTGGTATGTAAATGTGAGGACAGTGAGCGTTGAAAGGTTATGCCCAAGATGATTGATTGGGCGATTGAGGCTTCTTTGCCCCCTCGATAGATAGGTTAACTTAGTACGAGGCCACTATAGTGTCACATGGAGAGAGGTTAGTTAACCTCAAAACTAGGTTAGAGGCCCGAGAAAAGGTTGAGGGTAGTTTAGATTTTCAATCTATGATGAGTGCTGAGATAGGTACGCTTAAGGTTTATGTAAACCAATTGAGATCTATGGATATTTCTATGTTGTGGGGTGAGGTTACCTGTCCTGATGCACCCGAGGATATGCCTACTAATGTACCAAACGTGGCTGAGTATGAGTGATACGACTATTGGTGAAGTTTTAGAATTTGATGCTAATGATGCCAATGAAGAGAGATTTGAGGATGTGAATGATAAAGAGAAAGATGAGTAGGAGATTAGGAGAGATGAGGATGACAAGCAAATTGCTTTGAAACTTATGAAACTTCAAGATCATGAGGAGACAATGTCCATGCTAAATTGGAGAGATCCATTTAGAATACTTTTGTAGTTGGCACCAGTGGAGTTTCTTCAGACTCCACCATTCCTCGTGTTTATGTACCTAGATTTGATGCCTCGATTGAGCCTACTTGGCTGCCTTTGGTGATTACTTTTTCGGGCACTGATGACTAGGATTATGTCACTGCTCCTGAGACTCCAGATGAGAGCATTTCACAAGAATAAACTGCCAGGGGGACTTTTACCTCTTATCTAGTACTCTTTTCTCTTATTTTGCATTGAAGACACTGTTGTTTTAATTTTGGTGGGGCTGAGGGAATTTGTGCCAATTTTCCATTTTTTATTGTATTTTGTTACTTTCAGTTTTACTTTTGGATAATTGTAGTATCTTGTTATTTTTGATTTTATTTTAGTTGTTTGATGGTTTAGTAGGTCATTTTATGCCTCTCCATTTTCATTTTCCCCATAAATTTTGGAAATCCTTGAGTTTTCATTGATAATGATTTGAAGATCAATTGTGTTCCGTATAGATGTCTTGTGTATAACTCATGATGAGTATTGTGCTTACTGTTGGTATTGTATATAACTAATGATCTTGGGCAGAAATTTTGAGAGGGAACCCAAATGTTCATACCCTTTTTGTGACTACCTTATGAGGGTGTGCAATCATTTTGACATCATTTGATCCTAAATCATTTGTTGACAACCGTATTGAAACCGCTTGAGCCAAATTATCCCTAATGTCTCACCCATTTATTATTTTCAAAAAATTGGTTTGTTTGAATTGCCACCTTCGACCAAAAGCCTAAGTTGGGGTGTGGAAAGTAAGGAGGAAAGAAAACCAACTGGAAGTCAATGAACGATGAAGTGAAACTCAACTTTGAAGTGTGTTACAAAAAGAAGGAACCCCCCTTATACAAAAAAGATATTGTGATGTACAACCATTTGAAAATTGATATGAAAAAGAAATTTTTTTAAAATAAAAATGGGTTCCTAATAAATTGATTAACAAGTCAAAGTTTGAGTTCTCAAGTGAAAAAGAATGAAAACTACTTGAGAAGAGGTGAAGATAATTGCAACAATGCTTTGAAAAGGTGAGGCAACTGAGCCAAATTGACCATACCTTAACCTTCAACCCCATTACAAGCCTAAAAAAACCTTGAGATCTTGAATGAACTAGGTCGTGATATGATTTGAAGATTTGGGAATTCTACCAACCACCTTGTAGCTTTACCCGTCAGAGAAAATGGGAATAACCTCAACCTTATGGACTCGTGTGAAATGTTCTTGAACACAAACGGCCCATATACATTCACAAAATTATGAAGGTGTACATGGGGTTATTCATGAGCTCAACCCCCAAACATTCTTGTCAATTGCAAGAGCTGTAACATTGTTCCAGTTACATGAAACACTTCCCTCCCTTCTATAGGAGGTAACCGAATGGCTCTTGTGATTTGAATGACGTTCATGTGCATGTCATTCAAATCACATATATTGTTGTTTTGTCCATAGTGATTATCTTCTTCACTACTGTGGTCACTAATGCTCTCAACCTACAAATCAGCAAACCACAACACCAATCAACACTCTATAATAACTAGAAAAAATTACAGACTAATTTCTCAAATGGAATTCTTAGCCATCACTCCCCAACAACGTCGTCATTTGTTTATAACGCTCAAACTACTCTGTAAAACAAATCCAAAGAGTAAGCGGTCATCGTCAATATAAAATGCTCAACTAACACTCGGGGTTGAATCTCATATAGAGTAATAAAGTGCAAAGAAATCTATTAAGAAATTGAGAATGTATATTAATTCATTTGCAACAATAATAACAATAGGTGGATGATTCCACCAAATTTATGAATATAATTTTAGTATAAAAATTCACAATTAAACTAAAAATTCATAAATTCGAATAAGTAACATGTATTTTAGGCGTCTGGGGATCAGAAATCGATACACAGAGGAAATTATGTTCCTCTATAGTGTTGAACACTCATGGATAGACTCAGACATCTTCAATTACACTAATCTTCTTTCGATCTCATACCATCATTTCATAGAATATCCTTTCGTTCTCATCTATGTGCATAACTAAACAACTCATTACCCTACTCTCTTTCGATGCAGAAATAGGGAAAATAGATCCGACCCATAAATCTCCTTTTCAAGTAAACTATTGACTTCAAATGTAAGGTGCAAGTTTTAAACTAATTACTCACTCCAATCAATCTCTTTTGAGCATAAATCGGAGATCAGAAGTAGTATTCAGTTTTTAACTTTAACCTATCAGTTAACCCAATGACAATTAGCCCAAATCGATAGATGACTAGCAATAAAACAGAGCATAACAAAATACCACATTACATTAAATCAACACCCAACCCATAATTATACCACTAGGCTTTGGGGTTTTACCCACCCATCACAGAGTGTAAGGAAATCATACATTCAACGAAAGCAGCCACGTGTGACGTGAAATAAATAAATTATAAGCAACACCCAATTTCAATTCAACTTCACATTCTAAATTTTAAGAACAAAGTCGAAAACCCCAAAACTAAAGATGTTCTTCAGAAGGTAAAGTAATTCTCACTATAAAACTCTAGAGAAAGAGTATTAAGATGAGTCTCTAGAAAAGATTTTTGCACGCTTCTTTCTCTCTCCTTTGGAAAATATATAGTTTACCAAAATTTGGCCCAAAATTCAATCTATGACCATTACAACGATATTAGTTCGACTCTCCAAGCACATTCGGTGGATCATCGATTTCTCCTTAGCTCACCTTTCTCTTGCTTTAAGCTTCAGGTGTTTCAGCCTTCATTGGCGAGGTCACTCGAGTCTGCCTTTCACATTTGGCAGTTCACCAAGTACCACCTTTATTAGTCATATTCAGTGATGGTCATCATGTTCGCCCTTTACGTTTGGTGACTCACCTTTCCTTTTAAGTTTGCTGACCTGCCTCAATTATTTCATGTGTTAAGCATTGTTACTTTTTGTGAGGTCGTGCCAATTGGGTGATCCACCCTTCTTGTTAGGCGATCAACAATGTGGAGTTTATACTTCTTTCCATGTTTTTGGCCTTTATTCGAAATATTCAGCATTGCCTTGTCCCTTAGCCTTCATAGCTGCAAATCATCAAATTATCATTAGAATATTATATAATTAGGCATTAAGGACATTGGTTATTGATCTTAATAGGCCTCAAATGAGTGTAAATCTACCACTTATTTTGGACTGACTAGATCCTTGTAGACTAGAATAACAAATTTGAGTCTGGTACTATGAGCCTTAGCTTAGGCCATTTCTTAGTTACTTCGGCAATCGACCCTTCGTGGCTTATTTTTGGCGACTATAAATTAGATTTTAAATAAATAATTTAGGATGTATTTCAGGAATTGAATTTTGGAACCAACTTAGTCTAGAGTAGTTTTTTCTTAGTTTCTTACTAGACTTGAATGTTTTGAGACTCAATTTGGAGAATTTGCAAGTGGGTTTTGAATTTTCTGCAGATTGAAGAATTGTAAAGACTAAATTACTCTTACCCAGTTGATGGCTAATCGATTTGGTAATCGGTTTTACTCTTTTATGATGTTTGGCTAAAACCCCAATTCCTGGGGTGTGCTCATGTGATTATGGGTTGAATTAGTTTATGGGTATTATTAATTACTAGTTTAAATGCTATATTGAAGTGGGTTTAATCATTAATTGTGGTTTAATTTATGAATTGTAGTTGCAATGCAGTTCTATCTTTGTGTTCTTAGCTTGATCGAGAGAGAGGTTTTAGAACTAAAATTATTGATTGATGATTTGTAGGTATTGGGTTGATCTGGGTTAAGCTCGAGAGAGTGAATCCTAAACCCAATCCTACCATCTTGCTTGAGAGAGAAAATGTATTAAGGTTTTGGGTTGTTCTTAGTTGCTATGTTTGTTGCTGTTCGAGAGAAATCACTTGAAGTGGAATAGTAGTTCAAGAGAAAGCTATTTCAATTATATTGTAGCCTACCCATTGATATTTAGCTAATTACTAGTAGTTTGAATTACCCATGTATCGAAATTTTCCTATAATCGATCACATCCTGAGAACTCCTCTCTTTATTATTATCTCATTAATGTTTGATAGCGTTGTAGTTGATAACTATAAACCAAAACCCCCTATTTGACATTCGTGTCACCCCTTTTGATTTGATATGTTTTTTTCAATAATATCTACTCCTATAGCTAATTAGATCACATTTGTACTTCTTAATTCACCTTGAGCACGTACCGCTCCATGTGGGTTCAACCCCAACTCTTAGTCGGGTTTTATACTGCTTAACGATCATTTGCACCTAGAATTGGATGTGGTGTGCTTGAAATGTTAATCAATAGCATAGTGGATCCACTTAGTTGAGGATGTCTTATACTCCCGCAGGGTATAGGACAGTTCTTGCAACGTAGGCGAGACGTTGTATTATCACGTAGCTCATAGTGATGGTTGTCGGTTAGAGAATCTCCTAAATAAGAGTAAAAGAGTTATTATTGTATTTTTAAATACATTGAGTTATTATCTACTATTTTAAAAGCTTTCTTTATAATATATCTCTATTGTTGCTTTCATATTGAACTGAGTTAAGTACTTCTGAGTTTGAGTATCCATGAGTTGAGTTGAGATGAGGTGAGTATGTTATTCCTTTATATAAGTTCAAGCTTATGTCTATGCTTAAGTGTTCCCCTTGTATGCTCGTATATTCTAGGTACTGACACCATTTAGCCTACATGTTTCATGATGCAGATACAGGTAATCAGGGTTATCAACAAGCGCTCTGTTGATACCAGTTGCAGTTCCAGAATTGCTTTGGTGAGCCTCTTTGCTTCGAAGGGTTCCATATTTACTTTCAGTCGTATTAGGATGTATGGGTCTTGTCCAAACCTCCGTCATAGTTGTTAGAGGTTTCATAGATAGGCACTAGTGTTTTAAGGAGTCTTTTCATTTCTATTGTTAAATGTTTAAGACTTGAGTTGCCTGTTTTAGCCAGTTGAATGTTTTCTTTAAAATATTCTAAGTTATCAATTTTGAGATATTAAGTTAAATCTTTAATTTCCAGGTTCATTAATTGTTGAGTAAGTCTTCCGCTGAGAGTTAAGCAATGCCAAGGTTTCGCTTAGGGCCAACAATGGTTCTCGAGTGTCAGTTACGTCCAAGGTGTAGGCTTGAGGCGTGATAGCATGGTTAAAGAGTCTTTCAGAATTCGTTTGCAGATGTGTTGCTAAACTTTACTATAATATTCTTTAATTTCAACAATTTTAGATTCAGTATATGTTTAAAGTATTTTCTTCACTCTGTGATACTTTTGTATGCATGAGTTAGTCTTCCTATAAGTATTCACCTACAAGAAGGAGTCTCTTGGGGACCAACAATGGTTTCTGAGAGCCGGATACATCCAAGGTGTATGCTCGGGCATGACATTTGCTTTGTTCATGGGTTAAGATTTTTGGTGTAGATTGAGAGTCTGACTTTGGATTCAATGGGCCACTCCTTCTTAGGTATAGGCTACCATGTCATCACTATGGAGAAGCTTCATTCCGAGGCCCACGGGGAAGCGATAAGAGGTCTCGACATCGAGGTAGCTACAATGGGTTCCATTCAAGAGGCAAGTACTCATATGATAGATCTCAACAAGTTTTAAGCAAGGTCAGTCTAGCTTTCATGTCTAGGCCTCACTTTAGGCTTTATAGAATGATCAGTACATCTATGGTGATACTGGTATGGGTCAGAATATATGGAGTTCAGAGTCGAGTACTTCAGGTCATGGTGTCCTATACATTATGGGACAATCTTGACAAGGTTTCTATGAATGTGGGGAGCATGATCAGTGGTCCAAGGACTGTCTCTAGTGAGGGATGATAGCACCTGCCCCACATCCAACTAGACTAGTTTTAGTGGTAGAACCTCAGTTAGAGGTGGTTCCCAGGTTCAGGAATGACGTGGCAATAATTAAGGAGCATGTAGTGGACCATGGGAGAAAAGTCTGGTGGTGGGACTGATGCTTTGTGTAGAAGAGAAAAAGCCCATCTATATGTTGGTCTAGCGAGGGTTGAGGCTAAGGAATTAGGCGTTGTTATCAAATGTATGATTCCTTTATGATATTAGCCCGCCTCAACTTTACTAGATTCAGGCTCTACTTTTTCATATGTATCTGTGTATTACGCTTACTGTTCGAGTATGAGTTTGGAGACTTTGGCAACGCCATTCTATGTTCCGACCCCGCTGCATAAGTCTTTAGTAGTTAATAAAATGTTTCGATCTTGGTTGGTGATTATCCAAGGGCATGACACTCGGACAAACCTTATATTGTTTGATCTATTACATTTTGATATGATTCTAGGCATGGACTATTTATCCCCATAAAATGCGGTCTTGGGTTTTTTTTTTCTACGAGTTTTACCCTAGACATGCTCGACATTCCTTTGTTGGTATGGCAGGGATCTCGTATTTGGAAGACGGTTGGGGCTATCTCTTTTATTCCAACTCTGAGATTAATGGCTAGTGTGTGTCTAGCTTATTTTGCTTATGTATAGGATATAAGTAGGGAGGTTCCTTCTATTGATTTAATTAATGTTGTTCGTGAGATGTGGGTGTTTTACCTACTGACTTACCAAGCCCTCCCCCTGAGTGTGATATTGACTTTTCTATTGACCTTGAGGCAGGAACTCATCCTAAATCTATTCCTCCGTACCGTATGACCCCGCAGAGCTCAGAGAGCTTAGTGTTCAGCTTCAAGATCTCTTGGGTAAGGGATTCATTCTACCTAAATGCAGACTGACCTCTAGAGGTTGATTTCTTTAAGATATTGTTTTTTCTGAAACGTCCTCTAGAGGTCTAGTTTTATGCTATTTCTTACAATTTATTATTTCACCATTTGACCTCTAGATGTCTGGTTTTTAAACGAAAAATAATTTTGAGGAATATAAATTTTTTTCAAAAATAAATAAAACAATAGCTAAGTATGTTAGAAAATCAGGTGTGTGAATTTATTTAATTTGGGTTGGAGTAAAAAATAGGACCAGTAATAAAATCGCAAGTAGAATTTATATATAATTTTAATGCAGTGTTGACAATTAGTCAAGTGATATGCCTGAGCTTAAAATGTAAGCATAGGGGTATTTCTAACTAGATAGAAGTATGTAAAGTATATTTAGACCTTTTGTGATAATGTAGGTCAAATTTCAACCCTTTTCTAGATAAACTAACATATCTATGAAGTGTATGAGTAAAGGAATTTTCACCAAAGTCAAATATTGATGTCCAAATTATGAATATTTTTAAAAAAATAAGTTTTACTTGCCTTAAAGTAGGAAGGAGAATTGGTGTTTCTGATTGAGACATTGAAAAAATATTTCCGTAAATAGAAAGATATGAATTCTAAGTTACATTGACATAAATAGAAACGCATATGTTAAACTGATTTCTATATCAATATGAAACTAAAATCAGAAACATACATTAAACTGGTTTTATATCAAGATGAAACTAATCATTTGTTCAATACATAGGATCTAAATCGGACTTAGAAAATAAACAAAAATATTCATGTTCTATCGGTTACAAACAAAAGTAAATAACAATAAATGTGCAAGTACTAAGGTGAACATCATATAGCCAACTCTTCTTTCTTGTTATTTTGCGAGCTGAAAATTACTTTTTATTTGTCGTCGTCTTGTTTACCATTTTCTTCATCAATGAGAATATTTATGCGTGCATGAAGCAATCTCTTTTTCATCGATATTCTCATGCACTATTTTGTCTACTTCATTTTGTGGATGGAACCCATAATCTGTAAAAGGAAGTCGCTTTGTCAAATATATCAAAGTTTGAACAAACTTAAATACTTATATTTGTAAATGCAATGACCAAGTGATAGAAAAATAAAACTCATAAATATAAACAAAGAACCTTCATTAAATAGGATGAGCTGCTACTTTTATCTTTAGCAACAAAAGTTGGGTGTCGCGAGTATTTTTTTTTTATTTGTGTAATTTTTGTATATCTTGAATTAATAATAGTTGTCTTAACATGAGTTACATGGTTGTTGCGTAGGTCATCCATGTTCATAAGATTGTTCGAGACATCATCAAGAAATTTTTGAGTCTCACTCTTGTCTTGATTGTCGTGTCCATTTCTTTTGCGCTTCTCTGCTGCAGATTCCCTCTCTGAGATTGAAGATTCTCCTTTTCTTTTCTCCAATTTCTTTTCTATAACTCCAACCTTAAATTTAATAAGAATGTTTTGTAAAAATAATATAATTGTCATGATACCTTAACATGAGGGTTAAAGTTACAGTTGTGTAACTATCAATTATAGTGAAGTTCAAGCTATGAACATAAATTCTTGTAGAAAAATTTCAAGGCAAGAGTGCATACAAAGATCCAATGTGGTATAACTCTTTTCACTATTCCTTATATTTTGAAAGTATTTCTTTTTGTTAGAGGTGATTTTTAAAAGGAAATTTAGGAATGTAGTAAATTAATTTGTGTTTTCCTAATCAATTTGAAAGAAAATACTTTTATCAATATTAAAGCAGAATTTGGTGCTTGGCTAAACTTTCAAAAAGTAAAAAGCCAATTATTAAGCTTAATTTTGAAAAACCATAACTACTATACTACACAAAAGTCCTTGTTGTTTCTTAATAGCTTGACCAAACTGTTCAACTCTCTAAATAAGTAAATTTAGTTTTCTAGAAAGATGACCAAAATGACTATCATTATCAATGAATATTCATGTAATGTAATAACTTACCAATGACTCGATTACTACATTTGTTTCTGGCTGAGCATCTACTTTCAAGTTTTCAAAACCTTCGAAAATATTTCTTACATCCCCAATAGATCGACACATACTACATTGGCTCTCATGGAAGTAAAACTGCAATCCAAGATGAATTTACTTAATTTTCATATAGAAATTACATTTCAAAGAAATTAAAAAAACAATATTACCAAATAAATAATGACAACAATCATAAGAAACACGTTTGATAATTTTGGATACATACAAAACATATGATACCTTAATTATTATTGTTTAAAGGCAGAAGAAAATGAAAATCAAGTGCAACTAAATTCTAATTTGATTGCGAATGACTATCACTAAATCTCAATTGTCAAGAATGACATAAAAAAATACATGTCGAAGGTTCATCTAAAACCTTCATTCTAAACAATAAATATTGTTAGATAAATAGATAAATGTGAGTGTACTTTAGGAAAGTAGTAAGACTCAATATTCAAATAAAAGGAAAAAATTAGAAAAGAACTTATATTACCGTTTCACATTTTCCATTTTGACGTTGTCTCCTTTAAGCTTTCCAACCATGTCGCATGTCATAATATTTTCCATTAAGTCCGTATGAATCACTTATCTTGCCTTCATTCTATTATTTGAGTACATATAAAATATTAAAATAGTCAGGCCTCTCCATTTGCTAAACATCCAATTTACAACCTTTTACTATAATAACCGTGTTGTTTTAGAACTGTTATTTCATGTTATGTTATATTATAAGTCATTTTTATATAATATTTCACTATAGTAATAATAAAATAACCAGACAAATGAAGCTACTATAGAAATGTCTAACAATATTAGTGTCTTTTACAAAGAAATAGTCTTAGTAATCAGATGTACTAACCTTTTTTGGTTTAATAGTGTAAAGGTTTGTTGCACCATCAGAAGGTAGAATTACAAAGTCAACAAAAGTATTTTCTATGGCTTTGGAAGTAAATACACTTCTCTTTCTCGTAGCCAATTTTTGGGGTACTATGATTGGTTCAACATCGTTCTGCAAATAAGAAAATATGTTTAAGTTTTGTTACTATAAATAAAAAAAATAAGAATCTATAGTTCAATTATTTTGAAATACATAAATGTATCATTTATCAGAAGTAGAAGTAAAAAATCAAGGTTATATCAATCTAAGTAAGGGAGAACGATTTTTGCTTAACAACAAGCTAAGGGAATTGAATGACATGGTAGAATTGCCATAAAGTTCAAGTGTGTCAATATTTTATTCTTTTTACACCTATCATTTTTCTTTTTCATATCTAATAAAAGACACTAGAAATTTCCTCCTCACTTTGACAATCATGTTTCAGAAAACTAAATAATTTTTAAACACAAATTATTTTCAATAATCAATAAAAAGAGAACATATTTTTAAGAAAACTGTTATATATGCTCGAATAATGTCTTCTTCTTAATCAATAACTATAAGAAAACAAAAATCTCCCTCAATAAATTTAATATTTAACGCCAGAAAATTAAAATCAATTAGTATTTGATAAGATTTTGCCAAATGTACTATCATATTAAATATTTGGCTTACTAGGTGAAAACATATCCAATATTTTCTATAAATAATTAAAGATAAAATCAACAGTTACAAATATCAAATATTTAAATCTTTTATTTAAATAGTTTATAAATAGGTTGTTTTGAAAAACTTTACAAATATTAAAATAGTAGTTTATTAGATTATCTAATAATTTGATTCTTTTAATTTTGCATTAGTATTTAAATTGATTCCATGATATACATTTCGATGTGAATAGATATTTTATATATGATTGCAAATTTATAATCCCGACTTCATTAATATAAAATTTAGGTTAAAAAACTTGATATACCCCTCAATATTGTGAATTAGTATTGATATACCCCTTGTTTATAAAACAAGCACACATATGCTCCTGCCTTTACAAAAATGAAAAGATATACCTTTTTGACTGAAGTAACTAAAAAAATAAAAAAATCTTTCATTCCTAGTAAAATAAAATCTATAGAGGAGTGTATTTAACCATTTCTCACAAAGCTCAAGGGTATGTCTGATCTAGTATACAACGTAATTTCTTCCTATATATATATATATATATTTGTAACGACCTGATTTCCATCGTTATGGAAAAGCCAATGGGGAAAGAATTGGGGCCAGAAAACTTTTTCGTAGTAACTTGGAATTTCCTAACCTAGTCCAGATTTGGACAAAATTGGAGTCAGTAAGGTCTACGGAAATCTGGTAGAAATTGGGTGATGTAAATATGATTTTGATTATATGAGTAGATAGCTAACGCGTTAAGGAATCCGTACGACTTTACGGAATTTAATTCGGGTGAGTAGAACTTCCGAAACTGACCTTGGCGTGAACGAGTATTTTCTGAGTGTCGTTTATTGGAGGTGTGTTGTGAAATGGGAATTTTGGAATTATTATTTTGCTCACTGGTTCCGTGCAAGCCATTGTGGTGGGATTATTCTCGCCAGGGCGGGGCCGCTGTGGTGGGTTGGGGCCGCCATAGCAGTACAGATGCGACTTAAGTTGGAAATAAAACCCCAAAAATGTTTTATTCTGTACTTTTCGACTTTGAGAGCTAAGGAACGACCCCAGGGGTTTTCTTGAAAGTTTTCCACCATTCTTGAGGCTAAGGTAAGGTTTTCATTACCCTAATCCATTTTTCGATCCGTAGAACTTGGATTCTTGACTAATTATTATTGGGGGAGGGTTTTGATTTGAAACTAATAGTGGAAAAGCCCTAATATGAGTATGAGGATCAAGCTTTGACCTAGGGTTGATATTATTGATTATGATCCAGGTAATTGGGTCTTGATTGTTTATCCTTGCGTATAAACTGTTGTTTGTAGACCTATAACAAGCGGAAAGAATCCAGAAAGGGAAGATTCATATACCTTAGGGATTCGAGGTAGGTGATGGTTGTGATTCTATGATTGTGTGATATATGTTTGTAATTACTCATTATAATGCATGTATGTATGTGAATGTTGCATTATTGATCACCCTAATCATAAATGAGGATAATTCAATAATTGTATACCATGAATCACCTCTGGTTGTATGATTGTGAGAATATACATTGTGATTGTGATTGTGGTTTGTTGATTGGATCGGTTGCCACGTTCCAGCATAAACATTGTATCGGTTGCCACATTTTGGCATAAATATGGGATCGGTTTCCACGTTCTGGCATAAGCATAGGATCAGTTGCCACGTTCCGGCATAAACATTGGATTGGGTACCACGTACCGGTACGCTAACAGTTTGGGTATGGGTTGCATTAGAGGACCATTGAATTGGAGTCCGTGAGAGGACCATTGAATTGTGTTGTGTATCTATTTGTAGTGATTACGTTTATATATAATGATGATTGATATTGGAAGACTGTATGTTGCTCTAAATTGATAACCAATGTGCATTATTGAGAATGTGGGATGCTAAATTGATCCTGAAAGGATGACTAATATTGTATATGTTCGGTATATGCCTGTTTTATAATGTTGTGGTTACTTGCATGTGTTTCAGTTATGGGGATAGCCGTGTGATCCTACTAGTACACTGTGGTGTGTAGTGATACTTCACTTTGCTCTTTCTTTGTTGAGTACCGGGCATCTTCAGGTTGCTATTTTATAGACCTCATCCAGGTGACTATTGAGCGTGACCGGATTCAAGGGTGAGCCAGTTCTTTCAGGCTACCATGGATCTTTCTTGTTTAAGTCCACTCTTTTCAGACTCAGACTTTTGCTTAAGGTGTTTGTTTAGTTTCGGGGTTGTACCCCTTGTTCTTAGACTTGTCGTTAGTAGAGTTTTGGTACAATGACTACATTAGTTTGGTTAGTTGTTTGTTATAACCTTGGAGTTTATGGGGACTCCATTTTTATTGTCATTTAAACATGCTTCCGTATCTTTAAATATCTTAGTTTTCTTAAAAATTGTTAGTTTGGGTTGTAGTAATGGTTCTCCCACTGAAGGGTTAGTGTGGGTGCCAATCACGATGGTCTAGGTCGTGACAAAGTTGATATCAGATCCCTAGGTTCGTTGATCTCATTGTACCAAAACTAGTCTAGTCGAGTCATACGGAACGATACGATGACGTCCGTACTTTTCTTCAAGAGGCTATAGGACTTTAGGAAAAACTCACTTCTTTCTACTCCTTTTGTGCTATGACTTGAATCCAATTGGTATCTGGGCGATACAAAATTGGTATCTTTCCTCCTTCACTCTATGGTCCGAACTAGAGCAACAATAGCGATAACACCATCACTAGCAAGAGAGGATGTGTATAGACTCTCGACAGTTGAATAGGGTCACCATTCAGAACAAGTATCCATTGCCTCGATAGATGACCTGTTTGACCAATTGCAAGGTGCATCGGTTTTCTCTAAGATTGATTTAAGGTTTGGTTACCATCAGTTAAAGGTTTAGCCAGTTAAGAATTGGGTTCCACCAAGTTCTATGATTGAAATTAGCAGTTTTTAAAGGCTCGCTATATTTTATAGTTGCTTGTTGTAAGAATTGAGTCCAATTGGTATCTCCCAATTGCAATTGGTATCTCAACGAAGTGAACTAGACAGTGTAGTCCCGACTGAAGGGACACAAGCAAGTTCATTGGAACTGAGAAGGTTCCAATTGGTATCTGGCCTTAGGGGTCGTATAAGGCATAGATGATCAGTAATGGTCGTCTATGGAATGAACTAATTAAAGAATTGTGACTTGTGTGCAAGTTGTAACTGCTTGAGTGTCGTAAAAACTTGTTGTGAAAAGAAAGTCATCACGAGATTAGGTGCAAGGGACTAGATAAATTATGATGTGGTTTGTAAGTGAGAAATCTGGACGTGCGTTGCGACCAACTGACAACCGTGTGAGAGTCTGGGTGTATCCTGGGGATATGTGTGTGGTAGTGTTGAAACAATATAAAAGGATTCTAAGCTAGCTAAGATTATATCCTCCACTCGGGCTAGGAAACTGGTAGGGCAGGGTTGTTTGGCTTATTTGGCTCATGTTCGGGGTGTTGAGGTTGAGTTTCCCTCTATTGAGTCTATTCATGTGGTATTTGAGTTTATTTCCTATGGATTTTCCTAGTATTCCTCTAGATTGAAATATAGATTTCTACATTGACTTGGAAACTGGCACTTGCCCTATTTCCATCCCTCTGTATCGTATGACTCCAGCAGAATTAAGAGAGCTTAAGGCTCAAAACCAAGAGCTCCATCATAAAGGTTTTATCTGTCCTATTGCTTCCCCGTGGGGTGCTCCTGCCTTTTTTGTTAAGAAGAAGGAGGGCGATATGAGGACTGGTGAAGTTATCTTAAGCCATAAAGGAGTGGATTGATACCGGAATGACCAGCTTATGGATAAAGAAAGTCCCATTGAGTTTACCCGGGTGAAGGAAATTGAAGTATTTGGTAAGAAGGTGCGTATAAAATGGGGTTAGTCCTATAAATTTGATGATTATACCTGAGTTTTAGGTGTCATGTTGATGAAAAGATTGACTTCATAGTGATAGTCGTTGCTGAATGAGCGTAATGGTAATAAGAGTTAGCGATGGATTGTGCTAGGACGCAACTATATAATAAGATTGTTGGTTAAGAGAATTCTTGTATAGTAATTACCACTTGTGAGTATCTAAGGTTGTGGTTTTCCAATATTTTGTTAGTAAAGTGGTTGTATGAAAAGTTTTAAGAGATGGTGGGACACCACTCAAACCGATTTTAAAGAGCTAGAGTTATAATGAAGAAAAATAATGGGATGTAGTATAGCCTTTAGAGAGAGGCTAGAGAAAGAATATTTTATTTGATTGCAAAGGCTAAAGAGATATCTTTAGAGGGGTAGATAATTGGGTTCAGAGACGCGTGATTTCATTCGTTTTGTTGTGGCTATGGTAATAGTGTCACAGATCCATAGGTTGGTCAAAAACTATTGAAAAATAAAAAAAACTTGAAAAAGGATTGTGCAGACATTAGCTTGAGTGTGATGATAAGTGCTTTGTTTTTGTTTTGAGCTTAGTAATGAGTAAGATTGAATTGTTAGCGAAAGATATTGTAAGATCGATGCACATGCGATCAATTATAAGCAAAGATCCATGAATTCATAAAAATCTTCAAGGTATAAGTTAATGTTGATAGATAAGGGGATTATGTTATACGGTTTAATTTACAATTCAGATTTTTCATGGTAAGTCTACATTCGTGGTGATATATTTTGTCAATTCATGAATTTATATGGTGAGAAATGATCAATTGTATCAAGTATTGAGCCTTTGAAAGGACTTACACATGGGTTGAGTCGTAAAGTTGATTACTATTGATTGTTAAGTACCTAAGAAATATTTCATTTAAAAAGTGTTGGTTTATAATAAAGTAAATGGTCAGAGTTTTATGACAATTGTTAGTATTGTGAGTATGATTCACTAGCTATGCTCTCGTGTGTTTTCACTTTTGATGGTGGATCCCTAGTGATGAATCAAGGGTACCAAATCATGTGATGTTCTCTTGGTTGAGTGGGAAGATTGGGAAGATTTGGTTATTTCGAATGGCATAATTGGTGTTGTCTTGGAGTTGTTAATGTATTTTAGTGGTTCTACATGTAACGATTATGTGTGGTTGAATGTAGGGATCATTGGGTCCAACTCTACTTTTCTTAAGGGCAATCTACAATCATAATTACTAAATCTAGCATTCGATAGTGTGGCTAGAGGGTTTGTATGCTTGGGCATATCCCTCGATGAGTATCTGATGTCTAAAGATCAAACTTTTATAACTTAAACTCATGGGAAATTAGGTTGTGAGATGGAGATGTTGATAAGAACTATGATTGTTTTGGGTATTTATGATTTATGTGTTGGTTGGTTTAGGTTCACCTCTAATTATGGCGAGTTTTGATTTAGGATTTTATCATGTTTAGGTGAGAAAGGATTCGTCCTGATGCTTGTATCAAGGTCTTTGATAACATGTTGCAGACATGTGTACGATCAACGCTGGTGGTTATTAGGAATACCTTTGTTGTTAGTTAAGTGTACATACAATAATAATTACCTATTCAATTGGTTGGTTTGGGGACGAATATTATATCATAAAGTGAGACTCAGATGTGTTAGACAAGACCTTCTGTATGAAGAAGAACCGGTTGAAATTCTTGATCGCAATGTCCGGAAACTAAGAACATGTGAGACAAGTATCCCCTGTTGTTCAGCGATTCAAGTACTACTCCTCCCTTACTTTAGCTAGTCTTTCCTAGTTGATCACTTGGAGACGAGTGATGGGTAAATTGGTATCTATTGTAACGACCTGATTTCCATCATTATGGAAAAGCAAATGGGGAAAGAATTGGGGCCAGAAAATATTTTCGTAGTAACTTCGAATTTCCTAACCTAGTCCAGATTTGGAAGAAATCGGAGTCAGTAAGGTCTAGGGAAATCTGGTTGTAATTGGGTGATTTAAATATAATTTTGATTACATGAGTAGATTGCTAACACGTTAAGAAATCTGTACGACTTTACGGAATTGAATTCGGGTGATCAGTAGAACTCCCAAAACTGACATTGGCGTGAACATGTATTTTCTGAGTGTCATTGATTGGAGGTGTGTTGCGAAATGGGGATTTTGGAATTATTATTTTGCTCACTCGGTCCGTGCAAGCCGCTGTGGCGGGATTATTCACGCCAGGGCGGGGACGCTGTGGCGGGTTGGGGCTGCCATTGCGGGACAGAAGCGACTTAATTAAGTTTGAAATAAAACCCCAAAAATGTTTTAATCTACACTCTTCGACTTTGAGAGCTAACGAACGACCCCAAGGATTTTCTTAATAGTTTTCCACCATTCTTGAGGCTAAGGTAAGGTTTTCAATCCCCTAATCCTTTTATCGATCCGTAGAACTTGGATTCTTGACTAATACTATTGGGGGAGGGTTTTGATCTGAAACTAATGGTGAAAAAAGACCTAATCTAGGTCTGGGGATCAAGGTTTGACCTAGGGTTGATATTATTGATTATGATCCAGGTAATTGGGTCTTGATTGTTGATCCTTGCGTATAAATTGTTGTTTGCAGACCTAGAACAAGCGAAAAAATCCGGAAAGGGAAGATTCATGTGCCTTAGGGGATTCAAGCTTTGATTCGAGGTAGGCGATGGTTGTGATCCTATAATTGTGTGATATATGTTTGTAATTGTTCATTCTAATGCATGTACGTATGTGCATGTTGCATTATTCATCACCCTAATCGTAAATGAGGATAATTGAATAATTGTATGCCATGAATCACTTCTTGTTGTATGATTGTGAGAATATACATTGTGGTTTGTTGATTGGATCGGTTGCCACGTTCCGGCATAAACATTGGATCGGTTGCCACGTTCCGACATATATATGGGATCGGTTGCCATGTTCTGACATAAAAATTGGATTGGTTGCCACGTTTCGGCATAAACATTGTATCTGGTACCACGTACATATACGCTAACAGCTTAGGTATGGGTTCCATGAGAGGACCATTGAATTAGGTTCCGTGAGAGGACCATTGAATTGTGTTGTGTCTCTATATGTGATGATTACGTTCACATCTAATGATGCTTGATATTGGAAAATGGTATGTTTCCCTATATTGATAACCAATGTATATTATTGAGAATGTGGGATGCTACATTGATCCTGAAAAGATGACTAATATTGTATATGTTCGGTATATGCCTGTTTTATAATGTTGTGGTTACTTGCATGTGTTTCAGTTATGGAGATAGCCGTGTGATCCTACTAGTACACTGTGGTTGTGTAGTGATACTTCACTTGCTCTTTCTTTGTTGAGTACCGGGCATCTTCAGGTTGCTATTTATAGACCTCATCCAGGTGACTATTGAGCGTGACCGGATTCAAGGGTGAGCCAGTTCTTTCAGGCTACCATGGATCTTTCTTGTTTAAGTCCACTCTTTTCAGACTCAGACTTTTGTTTAAGGTGTTTGTTTAGTTTCGGGGTTGTACCCCTTGTTCTTAGACTTGTCGTTAGTAGAGTTTTGGTACAATGACTTTCAGGTTCTAGGGGTTTGTTCTTCTGCATTAGTTTGGTTAGTTGTTTATTAAAACCTTTGAATTTATGGGGACTCCATTTTTATTGTCACTTAAACCTTCTTCCGTATCTTTAAATGCCTTAGTTATCTTAAAAAATGTTAGTTTGGGTTGTAGTAATGGTTCTCCCACCGGAGGGTTAGTGAGGGTGCCAATCACGACGGTCTGGGTTATGACAAAATTGGTATCAGAGCCTTAGGTTCGTTGATATCATTGTACCAAAACGAGTCTAGTAGAGTCTTGCGGAACAGTACGATGACGTCCGTACTTTTCTTCTAGAGGCTATAGGACTTTAGCAAAAACTCACTTCTTTCTACTCCTTCGTGCTATGACTTAAATCCAATTGGTATCTGGGCAATACAAATTGGTATCTTTCCTCCTTCACTCTATGGTCCGAACTAGAGCAACAACAGCGGTAACACCATCACTAGCAAGAGAGAATATGTATAGACTCCCGACAGTTGACTAGGGTCACCATTCAGAACAAGTGTCTATTGCCTCGAATATGTCACGCCCCGAAATAGGAGGCGTAACTGGCACTCTATACCCTAATACATCGAGTTACCCACTAAAACATACTAGCTAAACCAAACTTGTTAGGCAAAAAGATTAGGCAGCACAACCTCTAAAAAGTGAAGCCTGGACCCAGAGGTCATGACCTGAAAGAGAATAACTATGCAAACAATGGTAGACAAACCGGAAAAAAAAATATATGTACTATCTAGCCGACAAGGCCACAACCGAAAACATACCTACTTAAACACACACCTATATATACATGCCAAGACTATTGGCTGGAAGTTGAAACATACAAAAAGAAAACCCAGAATATTGTGTCCACAATAGCCTCTATGAGTGACATAAGCACTTTCGGGACAAGGCCCTTACTATACCCAAACTCTACAACAAAAGTAAACATCCTCTGATTGCCCCAGGATAAGATGGAGCTGACCAACTCACAGTTGAACCTGAATCCTAGTGGGTGGGTCGATTAGAGTCCCTGCCTATACCTGCTCGCACAAAACAAAGAGCAGCGTCCCCAGGAAAAAGGACGTCAGTACGAATAAAAATGTACTGGTATGTAAAGCGAAAAGTAAAATCATAAACATTTACTGTAAAAGGTTAATAGAGATACTACCTGAAACTGAAACCCAAATAATCTATATGGCTGACCTTTAGCCATGCTAGCAATGGTGGTGCCTTCCGGTAGCGAAACGACATCATATTCACCAACTTGTGGCCATCTGTGTCTTATATGTATAAATATAGGCAATAGGCCCCATACCTCCCGATTATAGCTCGGGAGTAGAATGCATAGCATGTCATGTCATGGATTTATAACACGCATGAGTTATTGTTGTCATGTTGCCAATCTTGGCCCATTTGTAGTCTTGTTCTCATAACCCCATAATAACTTTCGTATAACATATAACGATCTCATGGAACTTGATATGTTCTTCCAAATAAGCTTGAAAAGTTAACTCGAATTTTAGAAGGATAGCTTAACCTTGTTGATATTCATAACAAGTTTGAGGTGACTTACTTAGTTCCTATCTTAGTTCCTAGATAATTTATAAAAGAAATATTTCAAAAACCAAGTGCTGTAATAGTTTACATATAAAAGATATTTGAGAGTTTCGAAGGTCGTGAGCTACTTTAAAGTTTTTCTTTAATAATAACCTTAGTGGAGAAAGAGGGCTAGTCACAAGTAGTAAGGTTCTCGCGTGACATTTTAATTCACATCACCCAAGGAAGAATACGAATTCATACGTAAGGACATATAATCAAGGAAGCTGATAAAATGACCTGTAGATGTTGAATACTCTATTTATCCGAATGAGTGAAATATCAAAATAACATAATCATGAAAATAATTCAGCTGAGATCCCAATGCCTTTCACTGAAGGTATTTCTAGCAAGAGAATAGCAAAATATCACATTCGGCGTTTTAGGAATTTCCCAGGAGTGGTGCTAAAATGAGGGACGTAGCTTCGCCTTAACATACCTTTTCAATGAACGCTCGAATGGCCGTAGCTTCTTCACGAAAGTTTTTCCTTACGTCCTAAACTTCGCAAACACTATATATACACAGCTGTTACACACCTATAAACAGTTGATAATTGTTCTTAAATCGAAAGATATGCCAAATGGCCTCAACTTGACGAAATGTCCGTAGAACTTCATAAAAACAATCATAAAAAAGTCCCGAGATGATTACCTTAGTTAACCAAGTGTAAACCTTGAAGAAACACCAATAACTACAAATTTATATCTTCAAAAACTTGCTCCAAACGCAGCTAATAGAACGGGAAAACGATTACCAAGTGTAAAGATCACGTTTCTAGGCACGGGAGCAAAAAAATCTTTAATGGTAGAAATCGTCAAAAACTGACCTTCATCGTGCAAGTACTCCATAGGAACCTTCTCTTAAGCGTTATTTATGGTTTGGAAGTAAATTGAAATGTTTTCATGGCTTAAAACGTTGAGTAAGCCGACATACCACATTTTTTACCCAACCCGGATCCGACCCGGATTCTGCCTCGGCAGTCCGTAGTAAAACCCTCATAACTTTTTACTCCGATGTCGGTTGGATACGGGGTTTTGTGCGTTGCAAACTAGACTTATAGGCCTTCTATTTAATGGGTTATAGGCCTTCTAAATCTTTATATAGTTGGAGAAAACATCCAAGACATTTGACCCAAAGTTAAGAAAATATTATTAGAGAAACTTCTATAACTTTTGTCGACTTTAGTTTCACTAATTTTCATGACTTCCAAACTTAACATACGACCCTTGTGCTATTATAATACCTCATAACACACTATTCTTAGAATGTTTTACACTCATAGGCTTATCCACAAGGTATGGGACAAGTTAAACCTTTCAAACGGGTGAAGTTCTACCCGAGCCATTTCTTTTATCATGAACTTTGTTTGAGGGGTCCCTTTGACTTAAAACTTTAGTTTAGTTCCTTGATATTTTCCACCTACTTGCAATCTTAATCTCCAATGTACGATACAAAGTCATATACACCTCATATAACCATGCCATACTACGCCACATATATTATGCACGATTAGAGAAAAAGTACGGGATCTTACATTCTCCCCCCCTTATTGAACATTCGCCCACCGAATGGATCTAACAATTCCTTGGTTGTATTTTCTTTTTTTTTCTCATAGTACTTTATTTGCGAGTCTATATTTGTTACAGTCGCAAACCTGAAGTCAAATTCTGAAAATTTAACTACTAAGCTTTGCATAGCTATCTCTTAAGAAGACATATAAATTTCACCTTCAAGCTACTTAAAATATAACTAAGTCATTATGAAGAAATAATTGCCAATAATCAAAATGTGACTCACCTTAAGTCGTAAACAGTTGGGGGTACTCCTTCCTTATTTCCTCTTCCGCTTCCCAAGTCATTTCCTCGACTTTGTTATTTCTCCATAACACTTTCACAGAAGCTACATCTTTATTTCGAAGATTTCTTACTTGCCGATATAAAATCGTTATTGGTACCTCTGCATAAGATAAATCATCAGCGATACATATATTTTCAGTGGGCATAATACGTGAAGTATCTCCAATGCACTTCCGCAACATAGAAACATGAAATACAGGATGAACTGCTTCCAATTCTGAAGGCAAATCAAGCTCGTATGCCACCATACCAATCTTCCGAATAATCTTATATGGTCCAATGTACCTAGGACTGAGCTTCCCATTCTTTCCGAATCGCATGATGCCCTTCATAGGCGATACTTTTAGGAAAACCCAATCATCTACCTCAAACTCTAAGTTCCATCGGCGAACATCTACATAAGACTTCTATCGACACTGTGTTGTATGAAGCCGATCTCTAATAAGCTTAACCTTTTCAATCACTTGTTGGACTATATTGGGACCTAGCAAATCTACTTCCCCGAGCTCAAACCAACCGATTGGGGACCTACACTTCCGCTCGTATAGTGCTTCGTAAGGGTCCATCTGAATATTAGCTTGAAAGTTGTTATTATAAGCGAACTCGATAAGCGGTAAATGTTGATCCCAATTTCCTTTAAAATCCAATATAGAAGCACGTAACATATCCTCAACCGTCTGAATAGTACGTTCTGCCTGTCCATCAGTTTGTGGATGAAAAGCGGTGCTAAGATTTACCTGAGTGCCTAGACCTTTCTGAAACGATCTCCAAAAATGTGTTGTAAATTAAGCTCCTCGATCTGAGATAATAGATAATGGAACTCCGTGAAGGCGAAAAATCTCTTGAATGTAAAGCCTAGCATAATCTTCAGCTGAATATGTCATCCTAACTGGCAAGAAATGAGAAGATTTTGTCAGCCTATCGATAATTACCCAAATGGAATCAAACCTTCGTGGGGTGCGAGGCAAACCAGTGATGAAGTCCATATTTATCATATCTCATTTCCATAATTGAGGCTCAATATACTGGGTTAGGCCTCCAGGCCTCTGATGCTCTGCTTTAACTTGTTGACAGTTGGGACATTCAGCTACCATCTCTGCAATATCTTTTTTCATGTCATTCCACCAATAGATATATCGAAGGTCCTGATACATCTTCGTCGGTCCAGGGTGAGATGCATATCTATAATAATGGGCCTCTAAAAGAATATTTGTACGGAGCTTCCCAACTGCCGGTACACATAAGTGACCCTGGTATCTAAGGACTCTATCTCCAGCTAGCTCAAATAAAGGGTGTTGCTGCTTTGGAATCTTTTCCCTCAATTTCCTAAGCTCAGGATTTTCATGTTGCCGCCTTTTCACTTCAGTCACAAAGGAAAATTCTGCCATATTATTAACGACAACACCTCCGCCTCCTACATCTACCAAGCGTACTTGCAAATTAACTAGCTGGCATATGTCTTTTGTAATTCCAGCCTTATCAGCTTCAACATGTCTTAGACTACCCATGGACTTCCGGCTGAGCGCATCAGCAACAATATTAGCTTTGCCGGGATGATATAAAATGTCAGCATCGTAGTCCTTTAATAATTCTAGCCATCTCCTTTGTCGTAGATTCAACTCCCTCTGCTTAAGAAAATACTAAAGGCTCTGGTGATCGGTGAACACATCTATATGAACCCCGTATAGATAATGTCGCCAAATATTTAGGGCAAAGACAACTACAGCAAACTCAAGATCGTTTGTAGGATAATTCTGCTCATGCTTCCGCAACTGTCTAGAGGCGTATGCAATAACCTTACCATGCTGCATAAGAACACAACCTACGCCAATTCTTGAGGCATCACAATAAACAACATAGCCCTCATTACCATCTGGAAGAGTTAGGACAGGTGTAGTGGTAAGCCTTTTTTTTAGTTCATGAAACCTCTGCTCGCATGCCTCGGTCCACTGAAACTTCGTTACCTTATGTGTCAATTTTTGTCAGTGGTGCAGAAATAGAAGAGAATCCCTCCACAAACCTTCGGTAATACCCCGCCAAGCTTAAAAAGCTGCTAACCTCCATTGCATTCAAGGGCCTCGGCCAAGTCATAACTGCTTCAATCTTTTGTCCATCAACCTTAATACCCTCACTTGTAATAACATGACCAAGAAAAGCTACTAAGGTAAGCCAAAAATCACATTTAGAGAATTTAGCATATAACCTGCAATCTTGGAGAGTCTGCAATATAGCTCGCAAGTGGTCTGCATGCTCTGCTTCCGAATGTGAATATATAAGAATATCATCAATAAACACAATCACAAATTCATCCAAGAATGGTTTGAAGACCCGATTCATAAGATCCATAAAAGCTGTTGGGGCATTTGTAAGCCCAAAAGACATGACAAGGAACTCAAAATGGTCATACCTCGTCCTAAATGCTATTTTTGGGATATCAACTTCCCTGACTCGCAACTGATGGTAACCAGACCGCAAGTCAATCTTCGAAAAGCATATGAACATCGCCTCCAGATACTTGTTCGGGTTCATTAGTAGCAATATCATGTCATCTAAGAATGATTCCATTTTCTAGCTTCCAAAAGTTGTGCTAGTTGGAAGCATCATGGACAGGACAGAGATTAGTGTTGGTGGGCTTATTGTTTATGAGATATTGATGAGTGCCAGACAAGAGTAGACATCCATTCCATTTCTGGCCTTGATCACACAACAATGTGAAAATGAAGGAGTTCTTTTTCAGGAGAAGATTGATGTATGGATCACCCTAGCCTCCTCTAATCACATCCAGAGGATCAAGGCTGATTACTTATAGAATGATGCGGCTAGGTGGAAGGCGCCACCACTAGATATTATCCCTGTAGTAGATCTTGTTGCTCTTGAGGCTGAGGCCAATCCTTCCACTCTTTTTATGGAGCAATCAGGTACACCCCAGCCCTGTACTATGCCTCTCCCTATACTTCTATTGTTGTTGCACCTCCCCCACTCGCATATCCTCACCCCTCTTGACCTAGGTCATGATCTACCAAAAATGCAATCTTTCCTTATAACCATATGTGAGGGCAGTAAGGGTTTAAAGTTTATGCCCAAGATGATTGATCGGGATATTGAGGCTACCTTGGCCCATGATAGATATGTTAAATCAGCGTGAGGCCACTATAGTATTCACATAGAGAGAGATTAGATAACCTCACTACTAGGTTAGAGGCACGAGAAAAGGTTGAGGGTAGTTCAGATGTTCTATCTATGATGAGGGCTGAGATAGGTACTCTTAGGATTGATTTAGACCAGCTGAGGTCTATAGATATTTTTGTGTTGTTGGGTGAGATTTTGTTGCCTGATGCACCAAGGGATATGCCTACTAGTGTGTCGAGCATGGCTGAGCAGCCGAGTGCGGGTGGTACGACTATTGGTGAGGTTTTATATGTCGATGCTCATGATGACGAGGAGGAGAGAGTTGAGGATGTGGATGATAAAGAGATAGATGATTAGGAGATTAGGAGGGAGGAGGATCAGAATTGGATTGCTATGACACTTATGAAGCTTCAGGATCTTGATGAGACGATGGTCCATGCTTTATTGGAGAGATCCCTTGAGAAGACCTTCTTAGTTGGCACCAGTGGAGTCTCTTTAGACTCCACCACTCCTCATGTTGATGTACTTGGCACTAATGTCCCGATTGGACCCTTTGCTACCTCTAGTGATTACTTTGTCCCTACAAGATGCCTAGGATGATATCACTCCTCCTAAGACCCAAGATGCCCGAACTCCACAACCGTAGTCTGTCAGGGGGACTTTTACCTCTCATCTAGTTCTCTTTTTCTTTTATTACAAACTGAGGATATTGTTCTGTTTATTTTGGTGGGGGTGAGGGCACTTGTGCCAATATTCCCCTTTTTATTGTATTTTGTGACTTTCAGTTTTACTTTTGGATAATTGTAGTATCTTGTTATTTTTTTGTATTATTTTAGTTGTTTGATGGATTAGTAGCTCAATTTTGTGTCTCTCCATTATCAATTGCCCCATGAGTTTTTGAATCTTTGAAATGCTCTAGTTTTCACTGATAATTATTCGAGGATCATTTATGTTCAATATCGATGTCTTGGATATTACTCATGATGAGCATTGTATATAGTGTTGGTATTGTAAAAAGAAATCGATTTTACTGCACTTTTGAATGATCTTTTTGAATCTTGCGTTAACTAGCTGCATTTTTATGTGAGCCTTACAATGAACATCGCACGTAAGCTTTTGATCTTGATGGGCAATGCTTAATAATTGTGTTTGAAGTGTCGTGTGTGGTAAGGTTTTACTTTGGAGCATACTTTTTGAATCTTAGAATTTGTATTTTTAGTCCAGTCGTCTAGCTTTGGTGAATGTAAGAAATGATCTTGGGCAGAAATTTTGAGAGGGAACCCAAATGTTCATACCCTTTTTGTGACTACCTTGTTAAGGTGTGCAACAATTTTGGCATCATTTGTTGACAACCATCTTGAAATAGATTGAGCCAAATTATCCCTAACTTCTCACGTATAAATCCTTTTCGAAGCATTGGTTGTTTGAATAGTCAACTTAGACCAAAAGCCTAAATTGGGGGTGCGGAAAAAAAGAAGGAAAGAAAACCAAGTGGAAGGCAAAGAAAGATGAAGTGAGACTCAACTTTAAAGTGTGTTACAAAAAAAGGAACCCATCCTTATAAAAAAGGAGAGATTGTGATGAATAACAATTTGAAAATTGATATGAAAAGAGAAAGTTTGGTAAAATAAAAATGGGTTTCCAATAAATTGATTGACAAGTCAAAGTTTGAGTTATCAAGTGAAAAAGAATGAAAAGTTCTTGAGAAAAGGTGAAGATGATTGCAACAATGCTTTGAAAAGGTGATGTCACTGAGCAAAATTTATCATACCTTAACCCTCAGCCCCATTCCAAGCCTAAATAACCTTTGAGATCTTGCAAGAACTGGGTTATGAGATGATTGGAATATATGGGAATTCCGCCAACCTCTTTGTAGCTTCACCCATCAAAGAGAACGGGAATAACCTCAACCTTGTGGACTTTTGTGAAATGTTCTTGAACACAAACGACCCATATACAACCATAAAATTCTGAAGGTCTTCATGAGGATCTTCATGAGATAAACCCCCAAACATTCCTCTCAATTGTTGCAGCTGTAGCATTTTTCCAGTTACATGAAAATTGCCCTCCCTACTATAAGAGGTAACTAGATGGCTCTTGTGGTTTGAATGACATTCATGTGCATATCATTTAAATCACTCATATTGTCATTTTATAGTGACTATCGTTATACTACTGTGGGCACTCATGTTCTAAACCTGCAAATCAACAAACCACAACACCAAGCAACAATCTACTAGAACTAAAAAAAAATTACAAACTAATTCTCAAATGGAATTCTTAGCCATCACTCCCCAGCAACGGTGCCACTTTTTATAACGCTCAAACCACTTTATAAAACAAATACAAAGAATAAGCGATCATCGTCAATATAAAATACCCAACTAAAAGTTGGGGTCGAATCCTATAGAGAGTGATATAGTGCAAAGAATTATATCAAGAAGTTTAGAGGTTTCTAAGTGTTGAAGATGAAGACTTGGTGAGTCCTCATAGATTCGAGGACAATACCCAATATGTTCTTTTATGTCTTTTTAGTATTGTTTAAGTTGTGTACGGGATTAGTCCCGAATTTTGTACTCTAAAGTATTAGATGGTTTTGAGACATCATGTATAAAGTCTAGAAAGTCTTCCGCTTGCTATTGTTTTTTTATGAAATGTTTTCTTGGTAAAGAAAGTTTTTAATTCATTATGGTTTTTAGTGTTATGCGATGAATGAATGCTAAGAGGCTTGTATTAGACCTCCGAGAGGTCGAGTACGCCGGTTACGACTAGGGGGTGCTCTCGGGTCGTGACAAATATCATCAATAAAGACAATCACAAATTCATCCAAGAATGGTTTGAAAACCCGATTCATAAGATCCATAAAAGTTGTTAGGGCATTTGTAAGCCCAAAAGACATGACAAGGAACTCAAAATGGCCATACCTCGTCCTAAATGCTATTTTTGGGATATCATCTTCCCTGACTCACAACTGATGGTAACCAGACCGCAAGCCAATCTTGGAAAAGCATTTGGCACCTTGTAACTGATCTAATAAGTCATCAATCCGTGGAAGAGGATATTTATTCTTTATAGTGACTTTATTTAGTTGTCTACAGTCAATACACATCTGCAAGGATCCATCTTTCTTTCGAACAAACAGCACTGGGCACCCCATGGGGAAGTACTTGGCCTGATAAAGCCTTTATCGAGCAAGTCTTTCAGTTGTTCCTTCAATTCTCGTAGTTCTGCAGGTGCCATTCTATAGGGAGGAATCGATATAGGTTGCGTATCAGGAAGCAAGTCTATAGTGAAATCAATTTCCCTTTCTAGGGGAATTCCTAGAAGATCATCAGGGAATACCATTGGAAATTCATTCACGATAGGATTGACTGAAGAGTCATGGGCTCCTTATCAATATCTTGTACATTAACCATATGGTATATGCAACCTTTATCAATCAACTTCTGAGCCCTAAGGTATGAAATAAACTTAACCTTAGGTGTGGCTGCATTACCCTTCCACTCAAGGACTGGCTCACCTGGAAAGTAAAATCGGACTATATTTGCACGACAATCAATATTAGCATAGCAAGCTACCAACCAATCCATACCCATGATAACATCAAAATCTAGCATAATCAACTCTACTAAATCAGTGGAGATTGGACGATCATTAATTAATACCGTACAACCCCGATAGACACGACTAGCTAAAATAGAATCGCCAACCGGTGTAGACACCTCAACTTGTTGTGGCAACAACTCAGATTTCATTTCAATCTTACTAGCAATAAATGAACTGATTTATGAAAATGTAGAGCCATGGTCTATCAATGCGTAAACAGCTTGAGAAGATATCGTCAATATACCTGTAACAACATCAGGGGATGCCTCTGAATCCTGTCATCCTGTGAGTGCATAAAAGCGATTCTAACCACCGCTCGAACTTGTATCTCTTTCACCTCTCCCTCTACCACGACCCTGAGTAGACTATGGTCCTGGTCGTGCGGCACGGACTAAGGGTGACGATGTTGCTGTGGATCCTGAAGGCTGAGCTAGATCACCTCTGCTCAATCTCGGGCACCGACTAATAAAATGGCTTGTCTGCCGACAATGATAACATGCACATGAACCCTGTCTACACTGCCCAGTGTGTGGCTTAGCGCACTGTGTACAATGAGGAGTGGGATGTCTTACCTATACGAAATGATCTTGTCGACGACCTTCAGGCGGGCCTGAGCTCTGACTTGGTCCTGACTGACTATAACGATCGAACCGCGGTCCCTGCACCTGTGGTGAGACACTACCCGTTGGCCGAGGTGGATATCGATTGAAAGGGGGCCTAAAATCACCATGTCCCTCGCTATAAGACCCCATAGTATGGGCCCTCTTACTCTTCTCCCTATCCCTGTGGGTATCACAAATCCATTTAGAAAGGTCCTCTGTAGTCTGAGCGAAAGCATGTATGCGGGAAATATCTACATCATCTGATAGAGATGCTACCCTACAATCTCTGATCAAATGATCTGCTAAACCATCAACATAACGATGAAATTTGGTTCTCATTGTACGTACAATATCTGGTGCATATCTTGCCAAAGAATTAAACCTGTGGCGCTAATCCCTCACACTCATGCTTCCTTGCTTCAGATTGATAAAATGGTCAAGATGGGCCTGTCAAACTTCCCGTGGCAAATAGTGGACAAGGAAGGCCTCAGAGAAGTCCTCCCACTCTGCTGGCGGAGCATTAGGTCCTCTAGATCTCTCTCATGCCTCATACCAAAGGATGGCTACATCACGTAGCCGATAAGAAGCCAACTCCACAGCCTTTGTGATGGAAGAATGCATCACCCTCAATACTCTATATATGTGGTCTATAAAGTCCTGGGGATCCTCAGTAAGACTAGATCCTATAAATAATGGAGAGGCCGAATAAAGAAACTTTCGTACCTCTAACTTTCTGATCGGTCTCTCTGAATATCTACTCATGACTCCAGTTGTCGCTCATGAATAGAAACCATCCTAGTGAGCAACTGAACTCCCTCTATCATCCCCTGCTCCCCAGAGATCTCTGGTGGAGAAATAATAGGTACTGGTGGTCCTATGTCCGTAGCTTTCTCAGGTACCAATGGAACTGGTAAGGCTGGGGGTACTACATCTCCTTGGGCTTCAATAGGTGCCGGGGAGCCTGGTACTAGGGGTACTGGAGATCCACCCTGTGCCTCCGAGGGAAATCTATCTCTTGGACCCGGTGGGGAATGGCTAGTACTTTCCCTTAGATCCATACCTATCTCTCGATGTGCCATATCCGAAGCGAGTGTACCCTGTTAGATAAGAAACATAAAGCACGACTTAGATTTCAAATGTTCTTATACTTTTGCACTATAGCACGATATATCAGTTTAATGAAATGTAATCATTCCAAAATGTCATGTAGCCTCTTGATTATAAGTGTGGTGCACAACACAACCATAAACAAGATTCTACTAGACACGGCTTGTGGACCCACCGGGATAAGACTTGGCTCTGATAGAAAGTTTGTCAAGCCCCAAAATAGGGGGCGTAACTGGCACTCAATACCCTAATACAAGGAGTTACCAAATGAAACATACTAGCTAAACCAAACTTGTGAGGCAAAAATATTGGGCAGCACAACCTCTAAAAAGTGAAGCCTGGACCCAGTGGTCATGACCTGAAAGAGAATAAATATACAAGCAATTAATGGTAGACAAACCGAAAAATAAATAAAGTTGTACTATCTAGTCGACGAGGCCACAACCGAAAACATACCTACTTACACACACACCTTAAAAAGTGAAGCCTGGACCCAGAGGTCATGACCTGAAAGAGAATAACCATACAAACAATGGTAGACAAACCATAAAATAGATAAAGATGTACTATCTAGCCGACGAGGCCACAACCGAAAACATACCTACTTACACACACACCTATATATACATGCCAAGACTATTGGGCGGAGGTTGAACCATACAAAAAGAAAACCCAGAATATTGTGTCCACAATAGCCTCTATGAATGACATAAGCATTGTCGGGACAAGACCCCGACTATACCCAAACTGTACAACAAAATTAAACATCCTTTGATAGCCCCAGGATAAGATGGAGCTTACCAACTCACGGTTGAACCTAAATCCTAGCGGGTGGGTCGATTAGAATCCCTGCCTGTACCTTCTCGCACAAAACAACAAGCAGTGTCCCTAGGCAAAGGGATGTTAGTACGAATAAAAATGTACTGGTATGAAAATCGAAAAGTAAAATCATAAACATTTACTGTAGAAGGTTAATAGAGATACCACCTGAAACTGAAACCCAAATAATCTCCATGGCTAACCTTTAGCCCCCTACTACTTAAATATGCATGGTATGCTCATATAATCGTATGTCGTGAATTCATATATATATATATATATATATAGAGAGAGAGAGAGAGAGAGAGAGATGCAAATGCATGACATACCCAACCAAATGCTAGCAATGGTGGTGCTTTCCGTTAGCGAATCAACATCATATTCTCCAACTTGTGGAAATCTATGTCTCATACGTATAAATATAGGCAATAGGCCCCACACCTCCCGATTATAGCTCGGGAGTAGAATGCATAGCATGTCATGTCATGGATTTATAACACGTATGAGTTAATGTCGTCATGTTGCCAATCTTGGCCCGTTTTTAGTCTTGTTCTCATAACCCCATAATAACTTTCGTATAACATATAACAATCTCATGGAACTTGATTTGTTCTTCCAAATAAGCTTGAAAAGTTAACTCGAATTTTAGAAGGATAACCTAACCTTGTTGATATTCATAACAAGATTAAGGTGACTTACTTAGTTCCTAACTTGGTTCCTAGATAATTTATAAAAGAAATATTTCAAAAACCAAGTGTTCTAATAGTTTACATTTAAATTATATTTGAGAGTTTTGAAGGTCGTGAGCTACTTTAAAGTTCTTCTTTAATAATAACCTTAGTGGAGAAAGAGCGCTGGTCACAGGTAGTGAGGGTCTCGCGTGACATTTTAATTCACATTACCCAAGGAAGAATACGAATTCATATGTAAGGAAATATAATCAAGGAAGCTGATAAAATGACGTGTAGATGTCGAACACTCTATTTATCCAAACGAGTGAAATATCAAAATAACAGAATCATGAAAATAATTCAGCTGATATCCCAATGCCTTTCACTGAAGGTCTTTCTAGCAAGAGAATAGCAAAATATCACATTTGGCGTTTTAGGAATCTCCTAGGAGTGGTGCTAAAAAGAGGGACGTAGCTTCGCCTTAACATACCTTTTCAATGAACGCTCGAATGGCCGTAGCTTCTTCACAAAAGTTGTTCCTTATGTCCTAAACTTCGCAAACACTATATATACACAGCTGGTACACACCTATAAACAGTTCATAATTGTTCTTAAATCGGCAGATTTGCCAAATGGCCTCAACTTGACGAAATGTCCGTAGAACTTCATAAATAAAAATCACAAAAGAGTCCCGAGATGATTACCTTCGTTAACCAAGTGTAAAACTTGAAGAAATACCAATAAATACAAATTTATATCTTCAAAAACTTGCTCCAAACGCAGCTAATAGAAGGGGAAAATGATTACAACGTGTAAAGATCACGTTTCTAGGCACGGGGGCAAAAAAATCTTTAATGGTAGAAATCGTCGAAAACTGGCATTCATCATGCAAGTACTCCATAGGAACATTATCTTAATCTTTCTTTCGGGTTTAGAAGTAAAATGAAATGTTTTCATGACTTAAAACATTGAGTAAGCCGACATACCACATTTTTTACCCGACCCGGATTCTGCCTCGGCAGTCCGTAGTAAAACCTTCATAACTTTTTACTACGATGTCGGTTGGATACGGGGTTTTTTGCGTTGCAAACTAGACTCTTAGGCCTTCGATTTAATGGGTAATAGGACTTCTAACTCTTTATATATTGGGGAAAAACATCCAAGACATTTGACCCAAAGTTAAGAAATTATTATTAGAGAAACTTCGATAACTTTTGCCGACTTTAGTTTCACTAATTTTATTGACTTCCAAACTTAACATACGACCCTTGTGCTATTATAATACCTCATAACACACTATTCTTAGCATGTTTTACACTCATAGGCTTATCCACAAGGTATGGGACAAGTTAAACCTTTCAAATGGGTGAAGTTCTAGCCGAGCCATTTCTTTTATCATGAACTTTGTTTGAGGGGTCCCTTTGACCTAAAACTTTAATTTAGTTCCTTGATATTTCCACCTACTTACAATCTTAATCTCCAATGTACGATACAAAGTCATATACACCTCATATAACCATGCCATACTACGCCACATATATTATGCACGATTAGAGAAAAAGTACGAGATCTTACAGGATAGATGACCTTTTTGACCAATTGCAAGATGCATCAATTTTCACTAAGATTGATTTAATGTCTGGTTACCGTCACTTAAAGGTTGAGGTGGTTAAGAATTGGGTTCGACCAAGTTCTATGATTGAAATTAGCAATATTTGTGGGGATCACTAATTTCTATTGTCGTTTGTGGTATTAGTTGAGTCTAATTGGTATCTCAACGAAGTGAACTAGACGACGTAGTCCCAGTTGAAAGGACACAAGCAAGTTAATTGGAACTGAGAAGGTTCCAATTGTTATCTGGCCTTAGGGGTCGTATAAGGAATAGATGATCAGTAATGGTCGTCTATGGAAAGAATTAATTAAAGAATTTTGACTTGTGTACAAGTTGTGACTGCTTGAGTGTCGTGAAACTTATTGTGAAAAGAAATTCATCTCGAGATTAGGTGCAAGGGTCTAGATAAATTACGATGTGGTTTGTAAGCGAGAAATCTGGACGTACGTTGCGACCAAATGATAACCGTGTGATAGTCTGGGTGTATCTTGGGAATATGCGTGTGGTAGTGTTGAAACGATGTAAAAGGATTCTAAACTGCGTACTTTGTTGGGTTGACCGGGGGGTAGACAATGATTGTCCTAGCTAAAGGGATTTTCTTAAATGCCTAGTTATAGCTGGGAAATCCAGGAGAAATATAGAAAATAGAGGAACTCAAGAAATTGTTGGCAGGGTTTTGTTTCCGTCAGAGCCGCTGGGGCAGGATAATCTCACCAGTGCGGGTTTTCTACCACCAGAGCAGGATAGGGCGAGACAGAATCTCAGCCATGTCTCCTCTGTTTTTCCCCTAGTCACAATTATGGACCCCGAATCGTACCCGAACTAACCCCCGCGATCTAATTTAGTGTTCAACAATCGAATATAAGTTATAAGGCGTGTTAAAATTGTGGAGAAGCTGGGCATATGAGGAGGAAATCAGCGAGGCCGTGGAGGCCGGGAAAATGGTAATGCAGGTAGAGGACTAGTGCAACCAAGCAAGGAGGTTTGCCCGTCAAGATGACAGGGGTTAGTTATATACTTTTCCGAGAAAGATCGAGTTTGAGGTGTATGATGCAGTGGACACTAGTACTACTCTTGTCTGTGCCCGGATGGCTATTGTTTTGTGTGATCTGGGTTCTACTTATTCGTACGTGTGAGTTCAATTGCCTTGGGATTTTATGTGGTTTGTGATATACTTGATTCCCCTATCCATGTTTCTACCCTAGTTGCAGAGTCAGTCATAGTCACCCTTGTATATCGTAAATGTTCTGTTGTGTGTAGGGATTTTCAGACTTGGGTTGGTTTGGTTATACTGGATATGACTTACTTGATATAATCTTAGGCATGACTTGGTTGTCCCCCTCTCCCCAATTATACCGGGCTTAATTGTAATACTAAGTCGGTAACTCTAGAGATCCCCAGTAGGGAAAGATTAGATTGGGAAAGGGTGTACAAGCCTAAGCTACCTAAGATCATATCCTCCATTCGTGCTGGGAAACTGGTAGGGCATGGTTGTTTGGCTTATTTGGCTAATGTTCGGGGTGTTGAGGTTGAGCTTCCCTCTATTAAGTATATTCCTATGGTATCTGAGTTTTATGGAAGTGTATCCTATGGATTTGCCTGGTATGCCTCCGGATAGAGATATAGATTTATGCATTGACTTGGAAACAGGCACTCACCCCATTTACATCCCCCCGTATCGTATGACTCCATTAGAATTAAGAGAGCTTAAGGCTCAAAACCAAGGTCTTCATCATAAAGGTTTCATCCGTCCTAGTTCTTCCCCGTAGGGTGCTCCTGCCTTGTTTGTTAAGAAGAAGGAGGGTGGTATGAGGACTGATGAATTTATCTTAAACCATAAATGAGTGGATTGATACCGGAATGACCAGCTTATGGATAAAGAAAGTCCCATTGAGTTTACCCGGGTGAAGGAAATTGAAGTATTTGGTAAGAAGGTGCGTATAAAATGGGGTTAGTCCTATAAATTTGATGATTATACCTGAGTTTTAGGTGTCATGTTGATGAAAAGATTGACTTCATAGTGATAGTCGTTGCTGAATGAGCGTAATGGTAATAAGAGTTAGCGATGGATTGTGCTAGGATGCAACTATATAATAAGATCGTTGGTTAAGAGAATTCTTGTATAGTAATTACGACTTGCAAGTATCTAAGGTTGTGGTTTTCCAATATTTTGTGAGTAAAGTGTTGAATGAAAAGTTTTAATGAGATGGTGGGACACCACTCAAACCGATTTTAAAGAGCTAGAGTTATAATGAAGAAAAATAGTAGGATGTAGTACAGCCTTTAGAGAGAGGCTAGAGAAAGAATTTTTTATTTGATTGCAAAGGCTAAAGAGATATCTTTAGAGGGGTAGATAATTGGGTTCAGAGACGTGTGATTTCATTCATTTTGTTGTGGCTATGGTAATAGTGTCACGGATCCATTAGGTTGGTCAAAAACTATTGAAAAAAAAGGACTTGATAAAGGATTGTGTAGACACTAGCTTAAGTGTGATGATAAGTGCTTTGTTTTTGTTTTGAGCTTAGTAATGAGTACGATTAAATTGTTAGCGAAAGATATTGTAAGAACGATGGAGATGCGATCAATGATAAGAGAAGATCCATGAATTCATAAAAATGTTCAAGGTATAAGCTAATGTTGATAGATAAGGGGATTTTGTTATACGGTTGAATTTACAATTTAGACTTTTCATGGTATGTCTACATTCATGGTGATATATTTTGTCAATTCATGAATTTCTAAGGTCAGAAATGATCAATTGTATTAGGTATTGAGCCTTTCAAAGGACTTACACCTGGGGTGAGTCGTAAAGTTGATTACTATTGATTGTTAAGTACCTAAGAGAGATTTCATCTAAAAAGTGTTGGTTTATAATAAGGTAAATGGTCGGAGTGTTATGACGATTGTTAGTATTGTGAGTATGATTCACTAGCTATGCTCTCGTGTGTTTTCACTTTTGAGGTTGGATCCCTAGTGATGGATCAGATGTACCAATTCCTGCGATATTCTCTTGGTTAAGTGGGAAGATTGGGAAGATTTCGTTATTTCGAATGACATAATTGGTCTTGTCTTGGAGTTGTTAAAGTATTTTAGTGGTTCTACATGTAACGATAATGTGTGGTTGAATGTGGGGATCATTGGGTCCAATTCTACTTTTCTTAAAGGCAATCTACAATAATAATTGTTAAATCTAGCATTCGATAGTGTGGCTAGAGGGTTTGTATGCTTGGGCATATCCCTCGATGAGTATCTGATGTCTAAAGATCAAACTTTATAACTTAAACTCATGGGAAATTGGGTTGTGAGATGGAGATGTTGAAAAAAACTATGATTGTTTGGGTATTATGATTGTGTGTTGGTTGGTTCAGGTTCACCTCTAATTGTGGAGAGTTTTGATTTAGGATTTTATCATGGTTAGGTGAGAAAGGATTCATACTGATGTTTGTATCAAGGTCCTTGATAACATGTTGTAGACATGTGTACGATCAACGTTGGTGGTTATTGGGAATAGCTTTGTTGTTAGTTAAGTGTACATACAACAATAATTATAACTCGAGTATTGTGATGACTTCATTGAGGCATTGTATGGAAGGATGTAGAGGTATTCAATTGGTTGGTTTAGGGACGAAGATTATATAATAAAGTGAGACTCAGTTGTTAGACAAGACCTTCTGTATGAAGAAGAACCGATTGAAATTCTTCATCGCGATGTCTGAAAGCTAAGTACATGCAAGACAAGTATCCCCTGTTGTTCAGCGATTCAAGTACTACTCTACCCTTACTCTAGCCATTCTTTTCTAGTTGACCACTCGGAGAACAGTGATGGGTAAATTGGTATCTATTGTAACGACCTGATTTTTGTCATTATGGAAAAGTCAATGTGGAAAGAATTGGGGCGAGAAAACTTTTTTGTAGTAACTTGGAATTTCTTAACCTAGTCCAGATTTGGACGAAACTAGAGATAGTAAGGTCTAGGGAAATCTGGTAGCAAATGGGTGATTTAAATATGATTTTGATTAAATGAGTAGATAGCTAACACGTTAAAGGATCCGTACGAGTTTACGAAATTGATTTCGAGTGAGTAGAACTCCCGAAATTGACCTTGGCGTGAATGGGTATTTTTTGAGTTTCGTTGATTGAAGGTGTGTTATGAAATGGGGGTTTTGGAATTATTATTTTGCTCACTTGTTTCGTGCAAGCCGCTGTGGCGGGATTATTCCCGCCAGGGCGGGGCCGTTGTGGCGGGTTTGGGCCGCCATAGCGGGACAGACGCGTGTTAAGTCGGAAATAAAACTCCAAAAATGTTTTATTCTGCACTTTTCGACTTTGAGAGCTAAGGAATGACCCAAGGGGTTTTCTTGACATTTTTCCACCATTCTTGAGGCTAAGGTAAAGTTTTCATTCCCCTAATCGGTTTTTCGATCTCTAGAACTTGGATTCTTGACTAATTAATAATGGGGGAGGGTTTAGATCTGAAACTAATGGTGGAAAAGACCTAATCTGGGTATGGGGATCAAGGTTTGACCTAGGGCTGATATTATTGATTATAATCCGGGTAATTGGGTCTTAATTGTTGATCATTGCGTATAAATTGATGTTTGTTTACCTAAAACAAGTGGAAAGAATCTGAAAAGGGAAGATTCATGGGCCTTACAACATTCAAGCTTGGATTCGATGTAGGTGATCGTTGTGATTCTATGATTGTGTAATATATGTTTGTTATTTCTCATTATAATGCATGTATGTATGCGAATGTTGCATTATTAATCACCTTAATTGTAAATAAGGATAATTGAATAATTGTATGCCATGAATCACCTCTTGTAGTATGATTGTAAGAATATACACTGTGATTGTGATTGTGGTTTGTTGATTGGATCGGTTGCCACGTTCCGGCATAAACATTGGATCGGTTGCCACGTTCCGACATAAACATGGGATCGATTGCCACGCTCCGGCATAAATATTGGATCGGTTGCCACGTTCCGATATAAACATTGGATTGGGTACCACGTACCGGTATGCTAACAGTTTGGGTGTGGGTTCCATGAGAGGACCATTGAATTGTGTTGTGTATCTACTTGTGATGATTACGTTCATATCTAATGATGATTGATGTTGGAAGATTGTATGTTTCTTTTAGTTGATAACCAATGTGTATTATTGAGAATGTGGGATGCTACATAGATCCTGAAAAGATGACTAATATTGTATTTGTTCGGTATATGCCTGTTTTATAATGTTGTGGTTACTTCCATGTGTTTCACTTATTGGGATAGTTGCGTGATCCTACGAGTACACTCTGGTTGTGTTCTGATACTGCACTTGCTCTTTCTTTGTTGAGTACAGGGCATCTTCAGGCTGCTATTGATAGACTTCAGCTAGGTGACTATTGAGTGTGACTGGATTCAAGGGTGAGCCAGTTCTTTCAGGCTGCCATGGATCTTTCTTGTTTAAGTCTACTATTTCCGGACTCAGACTTTTGTTTAAGGTGTTTGTTTAGTTTCGGGGTTGTACCCCTTGTTCTTAAACTTCTCGTTAGTAGAGTTTTGGTACAATGACTTTCAGGTTCTAGGAGTTGTTCTTCCACATTAGTTTGGTTAGTTGTTTGTTAAAACCTTGGAGTTTATAGGGACTCCATTTTTATTGTCATATAAATCTGCTTCCGTATCTTTAAATGCCTTAGTTTTCTTAAAAATTGTTAGTTTGGGTTGTAGTAATGGTTCTCCCACCGGAGAGTTAGTGTGGGTACCAATCACAACGGTCTGGGTCATGACAATATTTTTTTAAAAAACTATATGCGGACAACGTTCAAATGCCACAAACATCTAGTGTCATTAAATGCCCCCAAATTCTCTAACGGGGGAGGAAAAATAACTGGGAATTAAAGATAACATAGGAAAATTAAAGCATCTAACATGATAATAAATAACGAATAAAGTTGTATAAATCTTACTTGTATTGGCTCACTTGATATAGGAGTCGGTGCTGGTAGGAATTTTGTGTTATCGATTCGGTTTTGTAGAACCTGTAAATAATGCACATAATTTTAAATTATTCTAAAAGAAAAAAGTAAAAAAAATGATTTACTTTTGAATCTATTCTCTAATTTTGACTCATTTAGATAAATTAATGAAATAAAAAGTGTTTTTATCAAATTTCATAAACGCTTTTGCTTTCTCAATTGTAAATACTAAAATATTTTAGCAATTTTCAATGATAAAAACACAATCAAGTAAGAAAATATTAAGGAAAACATAATAATTAATTAATTGTTTTCTTCAAATAATAATAAGAACTTTTGTATCTTCGAGAAAAACAAATAAAAAAATCTAACACAAAAATTGCTCAAACGATTCATGCATCTTAAAGAAAGAAAAAATTGAGCGAGTATCTTAGTTAGACGGCAACGTACCACAACTTGAGCACCTCTAATTATTGGCGCATACGGAACTATTTCACGACAAGTGTTAATTTCAAGATCTGAGGAAGCCAAGTATATATGAAGATGTAAGAAATAAAATTTATTCAATATAAATCTCAAGAATGAGAGGTGAGAAGAATATGGGTTGAGGCATTAATATATATAGATAATCAAAATTGGAAGAGAGAATTTTATTGAATACAGATGAGGTTACAATTAATATAATCACTTATGTTGAATATGCTCTTTTGAAAATATGATAATTGTATTCCTCATATTTGGACTTTTTTTTAAAATTGAAATCTGGTCAATTTCTTATTTATTGCTTTAGCATGTAGATAATATGACAATTTATCATAATTTCTCTTTTTATGTGAACATAACTAATAGGTTAAGCTACAATTTAGTTGTTGTCCATTTTTTGAGATTATTAATAATCAAAATTTTAGAGTTGAACTTTAAGTATCTCATATTTGCTTACTTCAAAATATTCACTTTAGATACACTATACTTTTAGACACTACACTTAAGCTCATATGATTTATTGGTTAATACATACGATTTGAGTTGAATTTCACTTCAAGTCAAGTTATTTATTTGTGATACATATTTATGAAATTTGTAATGACATAGAACATATAATTTCCAATAATTTTTTTTGATGCATGACGAATACAAGACACTTTATAAAATAAGCTCGTGTTGCGTCAAAGATAATATAGAAATATACCTTCTCAAAAGGGATTAGTACAAACAGTGTTGAAATAATTCTTGGCTTAACACTATTAAGGAGAATTAATTTATTAGATTTAGATGGTTATAAACCACGAGTTATTGACTCAAATCTTAAACAACTAGAATTAATTAGGAAAAAATTAAGAGTCGAGGAACAACAATTTATTATCAATGAGAGTAGTTAGGTCAATATTAAAATTAGTACCATAATCGAGCTTCTGAACTTGAAGGGTCTATTGAAGCTATAGCGGGTGATGATATTAATCAGAACTTAATAAACTTATGGGCACTTTCTAGTCTCTTGAGATACCCAGAGTTAGTCAAACTACCACCCTTCTGAGGTTGTTCCTAGTGTCACATTCTAGAGAAGCAACAATATGGTTGTAACACCTCACAACTCTACTCTTAGAGTCTGAATCATTCACTTTAAGTATATGATCTTGAACTAGGTGATGTCCTACTTGCTCATATGTTTTAAGGTCCTTTAACAAGTGTAGCAAGGGTATCAGAAGAGATTTTGGGTCATAAGAGATCTCTAACACCAAGCCAGGTTCAAAACATTTCTATCGGCTAAATTTTTGCAAGAGTCCTTATAAGGGTCAACTTCAATCGATCATATCTCTTAAAATAGATTAAGTGACCTAGAACCTATCAAATCAAAAGTCTAAGAATGTTCTTTCCAACTCCGCCAAGTTTACATCAAACCGAGTTTGGAATAAAACTTTACGGCTGATTTACTAGAGACGCTTTAACTACATGGCCCTAAACATGTAGAAAAATGAGTTTTTCATAAATAAAACTTTCTCATTCATCCTAAACTCCTATACTCAAAAAACACCATGGCTTGGTTCATTTTCAAAGATTTTACTTCAAGATTTGCTACCAAGGTATGTAAGGCTTCAATGAGAGTATTCCTTTCTCTTTCATGCCTAAACTATTTTGGTTCTCGAGAAACTCTTCAAGATTTTTAGATGTAAAGCTATTGTTTCTATGAAATTATGATTTTTCCTCATGAACTCATGTTTTCATTATTTCACGTTAATTTTAAAAAACGTTTTGCACTAATTTATCATTATTCCTATGGTCTCTTATGCACTTTTTACTTTTAACCATGAAATCAAGCATGCTATGATACAACCTAAATAGAGGTTATTTTTAAGGCATGAATATTGAGCTTAGCCGCACATGTGATATGAATCATAAGAGATTTATATACCTATGAGAAATAAATAGACACATGTTGTTTTAGGAGGACTATTTAGTACAGAGAGGATGCAGGTTTTAAAAAGCAAAATCTCATAACTACGTGCCAATGTAGGATTATGTTTCACCACTTTGACGGTTTACCTTTAGCCCTTTGTGGTTCATGTTCATAGATCCACATAAGATAAGATAAGGTTCTATACCCTGGAAATGTATAAGACAACCCATACAACTTCATGTGCTCAAATGACGTATGTCGGTTATAAGATACTCCCTACTTTATGCATCTTTTATGATATTTCCTTAACTTCATTTGAGGTATATTAGTTATGCTATTTTATGCTATTATAATGCAAGGCTACTGATTTAGACTCACATTTATTCATATGTTTTTGAAAAAATGTCTTCAAACTAATATTTGTGCATATATTCCAATTATTTCTTTTAAGTTCATTTATTACGATTATGAATTTACATTTTAGAAACATTATTCAATTGTTTCATCCATATGTTTCTTTATAAGATAATGTTGGTTCCCTTACATTCTCATTACATTACACGTACTAAGACATATGTTTCTCTGCGTTGCATCCATTTATGAGGTATATTTTGGTGCTTGTACTCTGACTTATGGCTAGTAAGGTTGCATCATTTACAGTTAACACTTGGTGAGCCCTCCTCAGTTGGGAATGAGAAAAAAAAACTCAAATGGGGTGATCGACTGAGGTTCAAACACATGAAGCATGGAGCATGAAGAAGGCGAGCTGAATCATGATTGCCGATTTGCCGAATGAACTCGGTGTGCACGACTAACATCTCCGAGCAAGTAGAACATTGAATTTTTGGCTGAATTGGAAAACTATAATATCACGCCTCGAGCCTACACCCTAGACATGTCCGACAGTCGAGAACCATTGTTCGTCCACAAGCGAACCCTTGGCCTAGCTTACTACCTAGTGGAAGACTTACTCAAGCGATAATAGGCTTAAAATAGAAATAGATCTCAAAGTAAAACTCAATAAGAATGTCTGAAAGTACTAATTGAAATAATAATAATAATAATAATAATAATTTGTGAAACATCTTTAGAGGAAAGAATGTACTTAGAGACTCTTCAAATCTATCTATCTATGAAGCCTCTAATGTTTATGATAGGTGTCGGGACAAGACCCACAATGCCTCCTAACAACTGGACTTAAAGTAAATATGAAGTCCTCCAAAATGCAAGGAGGCTCACCAAAACTTTCTGGAGTGTAGAGTGATCTCAACAGAGCACATGTTGATGATCCTAAACACATGTATCTGCATCATAAAGAGTGCAGGTTGAATGACATCGGTACATTTGAATGTAAGAGTATGTAATATAGCCGAGGCAAAATAACTGACAGAGACTGCAATAGATAACAATATACTCAATTTGAATGTAAAGAAATAAAGGAGTTACATCATTAAAAGGTTTAAAAAGTACTTTCTCATTTCTGAGCTCAACATAATAAGTGATACAGAAAAATACATTGTAACTCTATTGGGACATTCTCTAACTGATAACCATCACTATGAGCTACGTCATGATACAACGTCTTGTCCATGCTTCCAGAACTATCCTTTATCGTGTCGGGATATAGATCCTCTCAACTAAGTGGATCCACTAAGCAATAATGATTCATCTAAAAAGTATGATCTTGTACCCTTGTTGGCAAGACATGGTTTATGGGGCCTTTGAGTTGTCTGAACTCTCCCCCATATCGGTGCTCAATACTACTCCGAATAATATATATTCTTGCTCAAATTTACAAAACATAATCTTTCTCTGGTTTGAGATAATCTCTCAAACTATCCTCTTAAAAAAGGTAACTGCTCTGAAATATTTGTTGAACTTATTGCTCATTTAGAAAACATGGTTTCTCTTTGCTTAATTCAAAAATACATTCTAGGTTGAGATAATTACTCAAAAGGGGCCTCTTTAAGAGGTAACTTCTCTGTACTCAATCTTTATGAAAACTCTTTTAAATTTTCTTAAAATAATAGTCTCTTTCTTCATGTGAATCTAGTGTTTTCTGTTCAACCACTTTTAGTATGAGGGGTAGTTGAATAAATTTGTGTAACACATAAGATTCAATGAGTTCCTCATGACAAAGTTCTATTGCACGATTTTAAGTATGAAAGAAGGGAAACTTTTCTTAAATGTCTATAGTCCATGATTTATAGAAGTGGGGTGATAACGCTCAACTACACTTCATCCAATACTAAGTGTAGTAAATCACAATCTAGTATAAACTCAATGAAGAGTTGGGGACGATCCCACATGGAGTGATACGGTAGAGAATTCAATTACAAAGTGAAACACATGTTCTAATCGGTTGTAGGAATAGAAATTATCGAAACCATTGAAGTAAATCAAAGGGGTTTACAACTAGTTTCAAATGAGGGGGTAAGATTTGTCAATTAACAATGGAAACAAGGGAATAATCAAGTAAAAAAGGATACTTGGGGATGTGATCGATTAATTGGCAATTTCGCTATACGGGTGATTACTAATTACTAAAAGTCGTTGAATCCTAGTGTGTAGGGTAGGCTTTAGCTGTAATAGCCATATCTCGATCAACAATCACAAATAAAGTGAGTTCTCTCGAACCTCAACAAGCATCATACGATAGACAGCCCAAAACCTCAATTAATCTACTCTCTCGAGCTAGATAGGTAGGATCAAATTAAGATTCACTCTCTCTAGCTAAATCCACAACAATCCAATCATTACAATCATCAATTGATAACCTTAATTCTAAAACCTCTTTCTGAAGCAAGCATATAAAACTAGACTAGAACTGCATTTGCAACTACATTTCATGAGTGAAAACACAATTATCAATCGAACCAACTTCAAAACGGCAATCAAATTAGTAATAACTAACACCCATAAGCTAATTAAGACAATTAATCACTTAATCACACCCCCAAGAATTGAGGTTTTTGCCAGACATTATAAAAAGTAGGAAAATATTACCAACTACGTTCTCCATAAGCTGGGTAGTAAAATCCAAGTCTTTACAATGCTCCAAATTAGATTCGAATCAAAACCCCAATTGAAAATCTACTTAAAAACTCTCAAAAACTCAGAAAAGTTGATCCAAATTACGGAACTGGAAACAACACTTCAAAGCTCTCTTTTCTCTCTTTGAAAGTCAATTTATACATTCCCAGATTTTTGCCTTCAGGGTCATTCGGCGGAGTTAGTCGAGGATCGCCAACCAAGTCAGTGATGCGCCAAGTGTTCTTCTCCATCACCGTTTTTCCTTGACTCTTCACCAATCAGACCCTGTAACTTTAATTAGGCGATCAAAATATTTGTCGTCGATCCTTTCGGCGGTTCACCGAAGATCCAACTCCATCGCTAATTTGGCTTTTCCCCAGGCCTGGCACGCTGTAACATTTGGCGAGCTAAAGTGTCACTCGGTGACTCACCGAGTGGCTTTGGCGATTGTTAGCTCTCATTATCTTCATTTTTTTTCATCTTTTCTGCTTCTTTTTGCCCGGTAATGTCCCTACCTTGCTCTTTTGCCTTCATAGCTACAAATTAGCATTTAAACATCAGTTTAGAGAAAAAAAAAAAATAGGCAGCGAGGACACTAATACTATGAAAAATAACCCTAAATGAATGAAATCCCAGACTCATCATGGGGCCCTCAGAACTATAAATAAGATCCTACTGCCACAGTTTCATAGACACCCTAGGACACTTGAACTCTGTACTCTGATACCAAGTTTTTTATTCCCCAAGCCTAACCCTGGATGTGGCCAACACTCAAGAACTATTGTTGGTCACCAAGCGAACCCTTAAAAGAGGTAACTGCTCTGAAATATCTCTGAAACTCATTACTCATTTAGAAAACATGGTTTCTCTTTACACAATGTAAAAATATATTCTGTATTGAGATAATTACTCAAAAGGGGCCTCTTTAAGAGGTAACTTCTCTGTACTCAATCTTTCTTAAAACTCTTTTAACTTTTCTCAAAATAATATTCTCTTTCTTCATGTAAAAATAAAACATTTGAGAAATACATAGTTCCCTTATACTCTTCCTTAAATCTTGGTTATGCTCTTTCTCAAACTCCTCTTTACTTTCTCAAAACTCAGTTTAAATAATTATATTTATTTATAAGATTCTCAATAAGAACTCAATCAATACTTAGAAAATAAGGTTAAGGCTGAAAAATAGACATGAACAATCAACTCAAGAATCTCAATGCAAGATATAGAAACTCAATAATAGGAAATAAAATTCAATAATTAGTAACTCAAGAACTCAAAATTCAAGATAAACAAGACCAAAAATCCATGCCACAAAATGACAAAGGTCCAAACAATAAGAAGATATATGTTTCCAAGACTATTTTTCAGTAAAAATATATTTTCAACAAGGATATACATGCATCAGATTCAACAAAATCTATGTGTACTTTTTTCCAGCTACGTAGCATAAATTATCAACCACGTATAGTGATTATCAGTTATGTGTAATAAAAAGTAGCTATGTGTAAATAGAATAGTTGTGTATTAGTGTATTCACACATGTAAAACATATAACATAATAAGTTAAATTAGTCAGCACTGGATCTTTGATACGCTCAAGTGTATCAACGAAAACTTCTTTACTAATGCTGGTAATAACATTGATGGAGTGGTCTTGGCAGGTGAAAATTGCACCACCAGATCCACAATTCATTGAACTATAACTGTCTGAACTATATATCATATTAAGTTGGTCATCTTCACTAGGACTTCTTTCAAAAGAAGAACTAGTTTCATTTTTATCAAGGATTGAACATAATTTATTATTTACTTCATCCTTTAGATCTAACATATGTATCTTATCCTTAGTTTTATTAGGCATCCGACAATCTCTTGCGTGGTGTCTGGTTTTTCCGCAGTTCCAACATGCATAAGTGTTGATATTACTTTTATTATCTAATTTAGATTTTCTAGATTTTTTTTTGTAATAATGAGGTTTGTCATGTTTATCCTTATAATTTTTACGATGGTATTTACCTTTTTTAGACACTTTATTTCAAGGGGCAGATAATTTGGTATATCCAAAGTCTTTACAAAAATCTCCTCATTCATTTCGTGATAATTTACTATCATTTTTCAATTGTTTTTTAAGTGTCATATCTGTATATAATTTTAATCTGGTAATATTTATAAAACTTATGAGGTCACAATAGGTTAATTGATTATACGAGTTTTTCCCCTCAAACCTATCTATTAATTTTATCCTAATCTTTTCAGCAAATAGTATTGGTAAACCACTAATAATCTTTTTCGTCCAATATTCATGATTATAGTCTTTTTCTAATCATAACTTTGTTGAGGAAAATATCTTTATACCACCTAAAATCGTCTAACTTCAGACAAGATAGATTAGATAATATTTCTAGACTTCTATCCTGAAAGAATTCCCTTTCAACCCGCCGAAATGGAAGGCTTTGCACTGTACCCAACTGGAGAATCTCCTTCAGGTGCAAAGCGTAAGTCCTTTCACTAAGCGCTTCTCCCATTGGGGAGAAGATGAGCCCCCTAATCTGGTGCCGGCATGACTTGTCGTCGAGACTCCTGCCCCAAATTAAGGGATTCGACAACTTGTGCACTGAAGCTCACGATGTGAGGTTAACCTATAAATTTCTTGGCTATATTATAAATTAATAAGGTGGTTACATCTTCCAAGATTTGATTTTCTATGGTTTTTCCTAAAGATTCATTCTTAATAAATGGGTTAATTGTTTTAGTATTTAATATTCCTTGTCTATTATCTTCCGTTAGATAATTATTCCACCAGTTCTTTGAAGTGCCAATAAACCTAGTTGTAATTAATGTGGTGCAGTCGGTATAATAAGTTTAGAGTTTGGTAGTTGTTGTTCTTCTTCCACTTATGTTCTTAGTTTTATTCCTTACATTAGGATAACCGGTTAACCGCGGTTTAGACGTTGGCAAGCCCGTACTTTTCTATTTGGATTAGCTCAGACTGTGTGTGTCGTAGAGTCGTACCCGGAGGGTTTTCCATCGCCAGCCTAGATTGAGATCAGTTTTCACAATCCTAAACACGCTTAGGATTTTAGAGAGAAGTTCAAGAGGATAAAAAGGAGAAGTTTAAGCATTCATTCAAGATTCTTGCGATCTTAGAGGAATTTCATCAAGGATTTGATCATTACGAGGTATGTAAGCTTTCAGAGTGATGGGTTCATTCACCCTCATGCCAATCATGAGTTTTTTTATTTAATTTTGTCCATGGAAATCTATTTATTGAGGTTCTTGATGAGTTTCTTGAGATTTTGTCCTTCATTCTTTGTAAATGGGGTTTTGATGAGTTCTTGAGGTGAGGGTTTTGAGTTTGGTGGGATGCTCTTGAGGAGATTTCAATATATTTTTGTTTACATATGTGGGGTATTCGAATCTAAGAGATTTTAGAAGGAATCAATTGATTCTAGGTGAATTAAGGCCAAAATTTGAGAAGAAAAATTCGTTGGCAATTTCTTGAAAAGGGATGGGGCGTCGCGCCCTCGATGCACCAGTAGGCCTGGCGTGGGGCACTAGAAGTGCGCATGAAACTAGCCCCAGTAAGGAGAGGCTTGGCGCGGCGTGCCACCCCAGTGCCACAAAGCGTCAAATCACTTTTCTTCTTCGTTCTAGTTTCGCACTTGTTCCTTTAAGTCAAGCTTTCATTCCTTTCTTAAGCATAACTAGTGTTCAAAGGAAATAATGAACTAAGACATGTTTAAAGAAGCATCTCGTAGTGTTCAAGGTAAAAATGAACTAAGACATGCTTAAAGAAGCATCTCATAGGGTTCAAGATAATAATGACCTTAGACATGCTTAAACAAGTATCTCATAGGGTTCAAATTAAGGAGGAACTAAGATATGCTTAATGAAGTGTCTCATAGTGTTCCAAGGTTTAAAAAGAGGGCCAACCAAGAAGTGTGAGTATGAGGACCTAAAGGAGTACTTAGTATGGATGGGATTATGGGGTCTTATCCATGCATTGCACAAGTATGACTTAAGGTTACCTAAGAAGCGTTTCTCTTATATGATGTATGTTTTGCTGGATTGTTAATAAAGTTGCCTTCCATGATTTGTTTGACTAAAAATGATAGATTCTCTTGTCTATGAGAAGTAATCTAAGGAAGATATTAACAGATGATAAAGAGGTATGATGGCCTAAGAGTTGTACTTAGAAAATGTGGGATTATGGGTGTTTCATCTATGCACTACACAACTATGACTTGAAGGTTACTTATGAAGTTTCTATTATGTTATGAGGATTTAAGTATAGGCTATGCTTCTGAATATGTGGTATCTCCTATGTTGTTGGATCATGCCTTATATTGACTTATGCTCATATTATGTATATGTTAGAGATTATGCTTATGACCATGATATTATCTCTTATGCTTATGGCTTATGTCTTATGTTGGCTAACGCTTTTGTTATGCTGTTATGATGTTATGCTAGCTAACATATTTAGTACATTTTGTACTAACGCATACTCTTGCCTACATTCTCATCAAATGTAGGGTCCGGTGACTTTGAGTTCTATTCTTGAGGATAGGTTCCTAGAAGTGCAAAGGAGTTGAAGATTTGGTGAGTCCTCATACCATCGAGGATGTGATCACCTTTCCTTTGTCTTTACTTTATGTTTTAGACTATTGTATGGGCTGCGTCCCAAAGAGTTACTATGTGGTTTTAGATGCTTTGAGACAAAGTGTTATAGACTTCCGCTTACTTTTGTAAAGACTTTGATTGTATGGAAAAAGTTTTAAAATTTCTGCATCATTTCTATTGCTTTATGTTATGATATGCTAAGTGGCTTGTGTTCGACCTTTCAGGGACTAGTACGCCATGTTACATCTAGGGTGTACCCCTGGGTCGTGACAGGTAAGTGTGTTTCTTTTTTAATAGTTCAAGCTTATGTTTATGATTTAGAATTCCCTTTACATGCTCATACATTTAATGTACTGATGCCATTTGGCCGACATCTTTTTATGATGTAGATACATGTATTCAGGATTATCAATAGATAATCCGTTGATACCACTTGCAGTTTAGCTTTAGTGAGCCTCCTTGCTTCCGGAGGGTTCCACTTTTACTTTAAGTTTGTTAGGATATCGTGGGTCTTGTCCCAATAATCCTTCTATAATAGTAGAGGCTTCATAGATAGTGTCACACCCCTTTTTGTGCACGATGGATAGGGTTTTTCCAATTAAAGTGACAGTATTGATTAGAGATTATTTTTATTTTTCAGAGTCGCCACTTGGAATTGAGTTATGGTGTTTCAAGTCACCTTTTTGAGTCCCTAATCAATAGGAAGTGCTCTTTAGTTTTGGTCTGCGAACCAGAAATTTGGGTAAGAAATTTTGTTGACCGAGGGGATGGTATTAGGCATCCCTCGAGTCCCGTGATTCTAACACGGTCGCTTTTACTGACTTCTACCTACTGTTAAATTATTTGTGGACATATTTTATATGCTACTGTTTCGCTCATATTTTTATTGTTGAACTTTTATTTGGACCTAGATCCATAACCGCATTCTTGGTTTCGATATTTAGAGACATAACTGTCTTCTTTGCATCACACTTAATAATCTTATTTTTTATAAATCTCTATTTTAAATTAATAAAAGTTAATTATATTATTGGACAAGGTGTGTCACCATATCCTTGAGTTTAGTTTTAATTGTCTCAAACAAGATGCGCAACCGCATTCTTAATTGAAATGAATATTTTGAATATACCTAAAAGTTCATCTAAAGTAAAGAGAAAATATTTGTTCCTTATAAAAAATAATAATCAAATAACATAAAACTAATCTAAACTTTTAGGGTGCACGAATAGCAATTTCTTACTAATCTAACAAAAACGATGAATTACTAAAATAAACCTCTTTTTTTTTGTTTGATAAAATAAAAGCGATAATAATTTTTGAGCCTAATAATCTCTATTTTTATCCTTATTGGCATCTAAGTTAAAACAAGAACACAACCACAACCCATTCATTTTTTAAAAACAACAACTAACAAATAAAAATAAACAAATCAAGATAACCACCAATTAAAATTATCTCAACGCACCACCAGATCCACAATTCATTGAACTATAACTGTCTGAACTATATATCATATTAAGTTGGTCATCTTCACTAGGACTTCTTTCAAAAGAAGAACTAGTTTCATTTTTATCAAGGATTGAACATAATTTATTATTTACTTCATCCTTTAGATCTAACATATGTATCTTATCCTTAGTTTTATTAGGCATCCGACAATCTCTTGCGTGGTGTCTGGTTTTTCCGCAGTTCCAACATGCATAAGTGTTGATATTACTTTTATTATCTAATTTAGATTTTCTAGATTTTTTTTTGTAATAATGAGGTTTGTCATGTTTATCCTTATAATTTTTACGATGGTATTTACCTTTTTTAGACACTTTATTTCAAGGGGCAGATAATTTGGTATATCCAAAGTCTTTACAAAAATCTCCTCATTCATTTCGTGATAATTTACTATCATTTTTCAATTGTTTTTTAAGTGTCATATCTGTATATAATTTTAATCTGGTAATATTTATAAAACTTATGAGGTCACAATAGGTTAATTGATTATACGAGTTTTTCCCCTCAAACCTATCTATTAATTTTATCCTAATCTTTTCAGCAAATAGTATTGGTAAACCACTAATAATCTTTTTCGTCCAATATTCATGATTATAGTCTTTTTCTAATCATAACTTTGTTGAGGAAAATATCTTTATACCACCTAAAATCGTCTAACTTCAGACAAGATAGATTAGATAATATTTCTAGACTTCTATCCTGAAAGAATTCCCTTTCAACCCGCCGAAATGGAAGGCTTTGCACTGTACCCAACTGGAGAATCTCCTTCAGGTGCAAAGCGTAAGTCCTTTCACTAAGCGCTTCTCCCATTGGGGAGAAGATGAGCCCCCTAATCTGGTGCCGGCATGACTTGTCGTCGAGACTCCTGCCCCAAATTAAGGGATTCGACAACTTGTGCACTGAAGCTCACGATGTGAGGTTAACCTATAAATTTCTTGGCTATATTATAAATTAATAAGGTGGTTACATCTTCCAAGATTTGATTTTCTATGGTTTTTCCTAAAGATTCATTCTTAATAAATGGGTTAATTGTTTTAGTATTTAATATTCCTTGTCTATTATCTTCCGTTAGATAATTATTCCACCAGTTCTTTGAAGTGCCAATAAACCTAGTTGTAATTAATGTGGTGCAGTCGGTATAATAAGTTTAGAGTTTGGTAGTTGTTGTTCTTCTTCCACTTATGTTCTTAGTTTTATTCCTTACATTAGGATAACCGGTTAACCGCGGTTTAGACGTTGGCAAGCCCGTACTTTTCTATTTGGATTAGCTCAGACTGTGTGTGTCGTAGAGTCGTACCCGGAGGGTTTTCCATCGCCAGCCTAGATTGAGATCAGTTTTCACAATCCTAAACACGCTTAGGATTTTAGAGAGAAGTTCAAGAGGATAAAAAGGAGAAGTTTAAGCATTCATTCAAGATTCTTGCGATCTTAGAGGAATTTCATCAAGGATTTGATCATTACGAGGTATGTAAGCTTTCAGAGTGATGGGTTCATTCACCCTCATGCCAATCATGAGTTTTTTTATTTAATTTTGTCCATGGAAATCTATTTATTGAGGTTCTTGATGAGTTTCTTGAGATTTTGTCCTTCATTCTTTGTAAATGGGGTTTTGATGAGTTCTTGAGGTGAGGGTTTTGAGTTTGGTGGGATGCTCTTGAGGAGATTTCAATATATTTTTGTTTACATATGTGGGGTATTCGAATCTAAGAGATTTTAGAAGGAATCAATTGATTCTAGGTGAATTAAGGCCAAAATTTGAGAAGAAAAATTCGTTGGCAATTTCTTGAAAAGGGATGGGGCGTCGCGCCCTCGATGCACCAGTAGGCCTGGCGTGGGGCACTAGAAGTGCGCATGAAACTAGCCCCAGTAAGGAGAGGCTTGGCGCGGCGTGCCACCCCAGTGCCACAAAGCGTCAAATCACTTTTCTTCTTCGTTCTAGTTTCGCACTTGTTCCTTTAAGTCAAGCTTTCATTCCTTTCTTAAGCATAACTAGTGTTCAAAGGAAATAATGAACTAAGACATGTTTAAAGAAGCATCTCGTAGTGTTCAAGGTAAAAATGAACTAAGACATGCTTAAAGAAGCATCTCATAGGGTTCAAGATAATAATGACCTTAGACATGCTTAAACAAGTATCTCATAGGGTTCAAATTAAGGAGGAACTAAGATATGCTTAATGAAGTGTCTCATAGTGTTCCAAGGTTTAAAAAGAGGGCCAACCAAGAAGTGTGAGTATGAGGACCTAAAGGAGTACTTAGTATGGATGGGATTATGGGGTCTTATCCATGCATTGCACAAGTATGACTTAAGGTTACCTAAGAAGCGTTTCTCTTATATGATGTATGTTTTGCTGGATTGTTAATAAAGTTGCCTTCCATGATTTGTTTGACTAAAAATGATAGATTCTCTTGTCTATGAGAAGTAATCTAAGGAAGATATTAACAGATGATAAAGAGGTATGATGGCCTAAGAGTTGTACTTAGAAAATGTGGGATTATGGGTGTTTCATCTATGCACTACACAACTATGACTTGAAGGTTACTTATGAAGTTTCTATTATGTTATGAGGATTTAAGTATAGGCTATGCTTCTGAATATGTGGTATCTCCTATGTTGTTGGATCATGCCTTATATTGACTTATGCTCATATTATGTATATGTTAGAGATTATGCTTATGACCATGATATTATCTCTTATGCTTATGGCTTATGTCTTATGTTGGCTAACGCTTTTGTTATGCTGTTATGATGTTATGCTAGCTAACATATTTAGTACATTTTGTACTAACGCATACTCTTGCCTACATTCTCATCAAATGTAGGGTCCGGTGACTTTGAGTTCTATTCTTGAGGATAGGTTCCTAGAAGTGCAAAGGAGTTGAAGATTTGGTGAGTCCTCATACCATCGAGGATGTGATCACCTTTCCTTTGTCTTTACTTTATGTTTTAGACTATTGTATGGGCTGCGTCCCAAAGAGTTACTATGTGGTTTTAGATGCTTTGAGACAAAGTGTTATAGACTTCCGCTTACTTTTGTAAAGACTTTGATTGTATGGAAAAAGTTTTAAAATTTCTGCATCATTTCTATTGCTTTATGTTATGATATGCTAAGTGGCTTGTGTTCGACCTTTCAGGGACTAGTACGCCATGTTACATCTAGGGTGTACCCCTGGGTCGTGACAGGTAAGTGTGTTTCTTTTTTAATAGTTCAAGCTTATGTTTATGATTTAGAATTCCCTTTACATGCTCATACATTTAATGTACTGATGCCATTTGGCCGACATCTTTTTATGATGTAGATACATGTATTCAGGATTATCAATAGATAATCCGTTGATACCACTTGCAGTTTAGCTTTAGTGAGCCTCCTTGCTTCCGGAGGGTTCCACTTTTACTTTAAGTTTGTTAGGATATCGTGGGTCTTGTCCCAATAATCCTTCTATAATAGTAGAGGCTTCATAGATAGTGTCACACCCCTTTTTGTGCACGATGGATAGGGTTTTTCCAATTAAAGTGACAGTATTGATTAGAGATTATTTTTATTTTTCAGAGTCGCCACTTGGAATTGAGTTATGGTGTTTCAAGTCACCTTTTTGAGTCCCTAATCAATAGGAAGTGCTCTTTAGTTTTGGTCTGCGAACCAGAAATTTGGGTAAGAAATTTTGTTGACCGAGGGGATGGTATTAGGCATCCCTCGAGTCCCGTGATTCTAACACGGTCGCTTTTACTGACTTCTACCTACTGTTAAATTATTTGTGGACATATTTTATATGCTACTGTTTCGCTCATATTTTTATTGTTGAACTTTTATTTGGACCTAGATCCATAACCGCATTCTTGGTTTCGATATTTAGAGACATAACTGTCTTCTTTGCATCACACTTAATAATCTTATTTTTTATAAATCTCTATTTTAAATTAATAAAAGTTAATTATATTATTGGACAAGGTGTGTCACCATATCCTTGAGTTTAGTTTTAATTGTCTCAAACAAGATGCGCAACCGCATTCTTAATTGAAATGAATATTTTGAATATACCTAAAAGTTCATCTAAAGTAAAGAGAAAATATTTGTTCCTTATAAAAAATAATAATCAAATAACATAAAACTAATCTAAACTTTTAGGGTGCACGAATAGCAATTTCTTACTAATCTAACAAAAACGATGAATTACTAAAATAAACCTCTTTTTTTTTGTTTGATAAAATAAAAGCGATAATAATTTTTGAGCCTAATAATCTCTATTTTTATCCTTATTGGCATCTAAGTTAAAACAAGAACACAACCACAACCCATTCATTTTTTAAAAACAACAACTAACAAATAAAAATAAACAAATCAAGATAACCACCAATTAAAATTATCTCAACTCATTAAATAGAGATATGCTTAACACTTAACTCAATATTCAATCAAATTATGAATAAAAAAGAATTAAAAAAACTTGTCATAAAATTACATCAAATTCCATAAATAAATAAAGAGATAAGATAAAGTTGAATATCGCAAATCTTAATCGAAGCTCGATTAGAACACCCACCAATTTTTCATAGGTTGTTTGTAATGATATATGTATTTGTGTTGATACGAAAATAATGGGTAAGGAAGAAAAGATGTGAATGTGTTGGTGAATTTTTAAAAAGAAAATAAAATAAAATAGGAAGGTTTTTTCTTCTTTTGGTTTGCTTGTCCCTTTCTTCTGTTTTTTTCTTTGCTGATCCTTTTTATGTAGTATGTTGTGTGTGCGTCTGTGTGTTGTAGTTTAGGTGTAGTACGTATGGTGGGGGTGTGTGGGTAGTGGAGGAAAGTGTAAGTGGGTAATGGGGTAAGTGTAGGTGGGTTGGGGTAGTGGGGTAGTTTAGGCTAATATAATATAATATAATATATTATAAGAATATTATTTAATTATTTTAAAACTAACAAAAATAAATTATAAATAAGAAATATTAGCTTATTTATTAAACCAAAATAAAAATAAAACATATATTTTTGTTATTTTCAAATTTTAAAAAAAAATAAACTTACTAAAATAAGACAAAATCAAAATATCTAATTTAAACATAAAAGAAATATTTAAGGAATAAAAAATAGTGTAAGACTTTTTTTTCGGTCAAAAATTACGTGTCTACAGTTTGCCCCTCTTTGACTGGAAACACGAAGAGTTTTCAGACAAAGAAGTAGACAAAGCGACAAGTTTTGACCAGACTCTTATTTGAAAGAAAAATATGCGACTGAGTCCTTGGTTTGGACAGCCTACATATCCTAGGTTATAAGGAAATCAAGTCACATGTAGTTCAAGGAGATAGGGCGATGAGTTGAAAGTTAAGTGAGGTTCCATTGAAGCTCCAGATCGCGGTTCTTATCCTTAATTACAAAAAAATGAAAATTAATAGTCAAAAGGAAAATAAAAGTACAAACTCCTATCTATGCAGCTTCTCTTGAGTTTTGACTTTCAGATATCACCTTGATTTTTGGGTGAGTATCTTGATCTTGAATTGGATTGAGGCTTAACTTGCCGCTTAGAGTGAGCTTTTGACACTCTTCAAACTGACAATTTGAAAATGTTCTTGAATGACTGCATATTTTCTTGATCAGAAGGTTGAATAGAAACGCATGTTTTCTTGATCAGAAGGTTGAATAGAAATAGATGTCAGGAAGTCAGGTTGCTACATGCATTTAAGAACTGATTCTGGCTATCATGGGATTGATCACTCTAAAAAAGAGTTGAAACTTTGTTCTTGAATTTCAAATTCATATTTCACTTGAAGAAGCCTAAAAACCATCACAAACAAAAGAAATAAAAAAAAATTTGCCCCAGTTTTCACTGAAAAAATTTGTGAGTTATTAGCAGTTGTAAATTTTCAAAAATAAAACCAGACTAGGAAGTGTTTATCCTAGGAGAAAATAAAATGTAAACCTAGGAGAAAATAAAAATAACGTCTCAGACTAGGAAGTGTTTATCCTAGGAGAAAATAAAAAAACGTCTAAGACTAGGAGGTGTTTAAAGTAAGAGAAAATAAATAAATAAAAATAGCAGTCTCAGACTAGGAAGTGTTTATCCCAGCAGAAAATGAAAAATAATAATCTCAGACTAAGAAGTGTTTATCCTAGAAGAAAAATAAAAAATAACGATCTCAGACTAGGAAGTGTTTATCCTAGGAGAAAATGAAAAATAGTTGTCTCAGAAGTGTTTATCCTAGGAGAAAATGAAATATAACGTGTCAGACTAGGAAGTGTTTATCCGAGGAGAACATAAAAAATAACAATCTCAGACTAGGAAGTGTTTATCCTAGGAGAAAATAAAAAATAATGGTCTCAGAGTAGGAAGTGTTTATCCTAGGAGAAAATAAAAAATAATGGTCTCAGAGTAGGAAGTGTTTATCCTAGGAGAAAATAAAAAATAATGGTCTCAGAGTAGGAAGTGTTTATCCTAGGAGAAAATAAAAAATAATGGTCTCAGAGTAGGAAGTGTTTATCCTAGGAGAAAATAAAAAAATAACGGTCTCAGACTAAGAAGTGTTTTGTCCTAGGAGAAAATGGAAATTAACGTCTCAGACTAGGAAGTGTTTATCCTAGGAGAAAATAAAAAATAACAATCTCAGACTAGGAAGCGTTTACCCCAGGAGTAAATAAAAAATAACGGTCTCAAACTAGAAAATGTTTATCCTAGGAGAAAATAAAAAATAAAGTCTCAGACTAGGAAGTGTTTATCTAGGAGAGAATAAAATAAAATAAAAACGTCTCAGACTAGGAAGTATTTATCCTAGGAGAAAATAAAATATAAC
>NW_006238933.1:2751621-2760237 GCF_000226075.1 Solanum tuberosum | reverse complement strand
AAAATAAAATAACAATCTCAGACTAGGAAGTGTTTATCATAGGAGGAAATAAAAAATAACGATCTCAGACTAGGAAGTGTTTATACTAAGAGAAGATAAAAATAATTATGTGTACAAGTATAAAAATAAAAATGGTGATAGGTTTTATCGTAACTCTGTTATCCAATTTGAACCTGTGAAACAATGTTTATTTCAGCAAGAAAGCTTTTTTATTTCAAAAAAAAATTGTGAGTTTTAAATTGGTGGTTGATTTGTGGCCTTGGCTTTGAAGATGATTGCTCCTGTTATTGCAATGTTGAACCATATCAGTTTGGGCAGACTGTTTCCGTTTGCTAGTCAGCCCACCTTGATAATCTTGAAAACATCTTCAGATTTGTTATATTGTTTCCACCCTGAAACAATAATTGAATCTTGTATTCATATAAATTCTCAAAAATTGTCAATTGTTTACAAGTTACTATGCATATCATTATTTCTTAGATCATATCACGATTGATGTGCTGACCAAACTTTATTTTGTGCAATTGAAGAGATGGTAGCAATTTTGAAATCATTTTCCGCTTGCTTAATGAAAACTAACTCAAGATCGAATTGAGTGACACAAAATAAGAAGAAATAATATTTGACCCATTTGAGAAAAATAATTAAATAAAAATAAATGGACTCCATTGATAGTGGTGGTCAGTTCTAATGATCATGACATGCATTCCGGATTAAATGGCTTGGTCTGTCCAATCAATCTAAACTTTATCTTCGTCAAACTTTCAACTTTGAAGTCAGACTTCTATAATCCAACTTTTGCATTAAATTTATGACTAACACTTGACTTCTGGTGCCTCAAAAGGTTTTCACTAACAAGTCTCTCTCTTTTTTATTATCTCTCACTCACTATCATCTTACGGTGCCCTGAGAGTTTTCCCCAATAATACTCTCTCATTTTTCACTTTCTCTCAACTCAAATGATCTCTTATAGTGCTTTCGATGATTTTCATCTATAAGATTCCCTCATTTTTCACTCTTTATGCGAGTGGCATGACATTTTTCCAAGTATGATAATCAACATTGAAAGCTTGCTTGACTTGTTATTGTTAAAAAATGATCAGAAAGTTTTTATTTGGACTGTAACGTGACTTTTGGACAGGGTTACAAAGAAATGATTGGCATGAAAGCTCAAAGATATTGTGGTAACAGGGTTAAAGCTTACAACTTTTGGAATCGACTTTTTTTATTTTGCAAAAATAAAATAATAATAATTGCCCATGTTTTTGTGATGAGGACTTTCTAGACTTTTTTTTTGGTTGGACCGAACCTCAAAAAAAGGCTGCCTATATATCTTGTCAAAGCAAAAATCAGGACAAACGTAGTTCAAGAAATTTGTTCTTTTGTTGTTATTGATTTTTCAACTTTTTTTCACTTTTTTTTTCTTGACTCTTTTTTTTTGTGACTTCTCTTTTTCTTTTTTCTTTTGAATTTATGATTCTTTTTTTTTCTTTCTTTTTTGACTGTATTTTGATTCCAAAAGAGGGGTATGAAAGAAAATAAATAAGGCTCAAAAGGGGTAGGAAAGGATTACACGGTGTTTGGATAGTAGAATGAAATGTCTTCGTCATATCAATTATTACAAATGTCAAATACAAGCATGCCTTTTAAGATGTGAAGTGAAAATCATACATTATCTCTTTGCAATGTATGCATTGATGGATATGTTTATCATTTTTTTCCATATTTGTCAGCTTGAAATCTCCATTTGAGTATTACCTTCTTGACAACAAACGGCATACGTTAATTTAAATGAAATTTATTCTTTTAACCATTTTCGATACTAAAGGACGTATCAAGGTGTTTAAGTCCTTTATTCATTTGCTCATTTTTTTTACTTCTTTGGTGTATTCATCCCATGACTAGATATAACATTAAGATCTGATCAAATCATCTTGCATATCGTGTCACAAAAATTGAATTGAAAAGAGATGCATATATGAAAAGCCCAATAGAACGGATCAAAGTGACACAAGACAAATATTATATTAAGATAAAAGGACTTGATAACAAGACAACAAACTAAATTTTAGGTTACAACTCTATAATAACTTAAACTATGACAAGACTCAACAAACAAAAACATAAGAGAAATGATAGAAATGTCTGACTTACTAAAATAAAAATAAAAAGAATTGCATAGCAGAAATGATGACAAAATAAACTATCTATACACAGAGAAAAGAAGAGTGTCTCCCAATCACCAAGCTTGACTTCTTAGCCACTTCTTTGCACGTTAGCCTTCGTAAAAGCTCCACTAATTTCAATTATTTTTTCTTCAGAATTGAGAGAATTGTCATCACCCATCATCTTGATGAAGTGTACATCATTAGGTGTTGGTAGAGGATTCTGAGTAACATTTGGGGGATTATCATTTTAGACCACAATCATCTTTGCTTGGATCATCTTTTCCACCTCACTTTTCAAAGTTCGACAATCTTCAGTACTGTGCCCTAGGGCATTAGAATGGTATGCACATCGTGCTATAGGATTGAAACCTTTTGAGCGTGGATCTGTAGAATTTTGAGGAATCGGCTCTATCATATTCAAATGCTTCAATTTCTCAAATAAATTCATGTAAGACTCTCCAATTGGTGTGAAATTGTTCACGGGTTTTTGACCTCCTTCAAATCCCTGTCTTGGACGGGGATTATAAGGTGTACGAAAATTTTGAGAAGAAGGACGTATATTTTGATATGTTGGCGCTCGCCATTGAGGATAGTTTGGTGGATATGTATATGGTTGTGCATCATAGACTGCATATTGAGGTGGGACAATAGAGTATTGTGTGTCTTGCATGGGGAGATAGTGATGAAATTGAGGTGGTGCATATTGATAAACTGGATCCCTTAGACCTTTTTGTGTGTCAGACACAACATTTGCTACATCCTCCTTCATTTTCTTTCCCCCAAGATTTCCTGATCCATTTTTAATCACCTGTGTGGTGGCTTTCAAGGCAGCTTGACTTACAATTTTTTCAGACTTGATGCCATTTTCCACCATTTCACCAATCTTAATAACTTCAGTGAATGTTTTTTCAACAACGAAAAGTAAATAATGAAAGTAGTCTGGTTCTTGCGCTTGGAGAAAAACATCAATCATTTCAGACTCTTTCATTGGTGGCTTAACCCTAGCAGCTTGCTCCCTCCACCTGATAGCATATTCACGAAAATTTTCAGTGGTCTTTTTCCTCATGTTGGTAAGTGAAGTACGATCTAGAACTATGTCGATGTTATATTGAAATTGTTGAACAAAACATCGAGCCAAATCATCCCATGTATGCCAGTTAGAAGTATCTTGATCTATGAACCATTCTGAGGCAATTCCCATCAAACTTTCCCCAAAATAGGCCATGAGCAATTCTTCTTTGCTTCCAGCCCCTCTCAGTTGATTACAATATCTCTTTAAATGAGCTACAGGATCTCCATGTCCATCATATTTCTTGAACTTTGGAGTTTTAAAACCGATGGGTAGATGACCGTGGGAAACATGCACAAATCATTGAATGAGACATTCTTGTGACCTCCCAATCCTTGCATATCTCTTACACTTTGTTCCAAACTCTTCATTTTTCTAGCCATTTCTTCATGTTCCTCATTCTTAACATCTTTTTCAGCTTCAACAGGGGAACTATATTGATGAGTGTAAGGGTAAGAGCCTGAAATTTTAAAAGTCACTTCAAGGGTATAATCTCGATCATATTGAACTTTAGGTGGAGGATCACTCTTGGATTGTGGCTCCATTATAGGTTGCGGGACGCTATTAGTCGGCACAGTTGGCACGAAGAATGGATTACTCGTCATAGGTCTACTCAAAGGGCGCACCGTAGAAGTTCCAGCTACGTTGGATGCGTTAGCATAGGGACCAAATTCAGGTGGATAAATTGGATCACTTATCGATACTTGGATAGAGGGTGACATATTTGTATTTAGATAGTCACGGATTGAAGACAGTGGAGCTTGTCCACTCATCCAAGCTTCGTACATCTCCGCCATTTCCTATTTTAGTATCCTTACCTCTTCGGTTGACACTGTTTCTTATGACATCCTCTGGTTCTGGACCTCATCATTGTCCAACTCATTTCCGTGTTTCTGAGTCATTTTTTTTTCCCTTTTGACCTTGTATTGTAGGGATGAGATGCCAGCATAACCACAAACCAACCACCTTAATTTAACTGTGTGCATGGACAATAAAGTTTGTAAGGGTTAGACATTTCTTCATTATTAATTTATTTTTAAAAAAAATTGATAATGCATTGATCAAATCCGTAACATGTTTGAGAATGTGAATAAGATCATTGCATATTTTTTCTAAAACTCAATAACTATGTTATTTTTAGAGCTTTGAGATAAAATCTTTTAGTTTTCTTTTGAATTATTAAAAGAAAATTAAGAAAAACTTGTTTTTGATAAAGATTAAAGCTTTTTGTTTTTTGTTTTTTTTGAATTTTTGAAAAAAGGGTTTTTATTTTTATTTTTGAATAAAGATCACCGAACCCAAAGAGGGTTGCCTACGTATCTTATTGGAGTGAGAATCAGGTGTGTGTAGTTCATCCAGTTTGGACAGTTAAAAACTTTAAGATATTAAAACTTCTTTTTTTGACAAATGCATTATTATTTAAGACTTTCTAAATAAATACATTTTTAATGTAGCTCATAAAAAGATCTAAGTGGTCAAGTAAGATATAAATACTTGTCCTAGACGAACTCAATTCTTATATCAAGTTACCAAGTCAAATACAAATTATGCAAATGAGTGGAGCCTACTAGTGGTAACCATGACCTAAAGGAGATAGGTGTCTAGACTGACTTACTCAAGTGGACAACTCAAGCCAGGGAGGGGCAACTTATCGGTAGCAACGCTATTCCGACTTCTGATCCAATCCCGCCTAAGATATGTGATTAAATATCCTTCACTGGGTGTCAAGACACTCCAGCTTTATCTCAAGGGAAAATAGGACGCATAACTGCATTAGTGTGAATGTGTGTTAAGTGTATTCAAAGACTCATAAGGTGTGTGTGAAAGAAAAAGAATTTAGTATAGTTCAATAATATAAATATAAAAATCAATAAATGAGTAGCAAGTAGCACATAAGGCCATCAAACACAATATATCCAATAAAATAAAATAATAAAATCAAGTAAAAGTCAATATAACAAAGCTCGAATTCTGGTTATTCTCCAGCGGAGTCGCCAGAGATGTCACACCTCTTTTTGCGCATGACGGATAGCGTTTTTCCAATTAAAGTGACAGTATTAATTAGGAATTATTTTTATTTTTCAGAGTCGCCACTTGGAATTGAGTTATGGTGTTCCAAGTCACCTTTATGAATCCCTAATCAATAGGAAGTGACTCTTTAGTTTTGGTCTGCGAACCAGAAATTTGGGTAAGGAATTCTGTTGACCGAGGGGAAGGTATTAGGCATCCCTCGAGTCCCGTGATTCTAACACGGTCGCTTTTATTGACTTCTACCTACTTTTAAATTATTTGTGGACATATTTTATATGCTACAATTTCGCTCACATTTTTATTGTTTAACTTTTATTTGGACCTAGATGCGTAACCGCATTCTTGGTTTCGATATTTAGAGACATAACTGTCTTCTTTGCATCACACTTAATATTATTATTTTTTATAAATTTCTGTTTTAAATTAATAAACATTAATTATATTATTGGACAAGGTGTGTTACCACATCCTTGAGTTTATTTTTAATTATCTCAAAAAATATAAGCAACCGCATTATTAATTGAAACAAATATTTTGAATATACCTAAAAGTTCATCTAAAGTTAAGAGAAAATATTTGTTCCTTATAAAAAATAATAATCAAATAACATAAAAAGGAAGGCAAGGCAGCTATGCTGATAGGAGATATGGACGTAACAAGGCTGATGATCCATGTGCAACAGGTTGGGGAGGACAAGCTAAGGGATAGAGAAGAGTTTAGAAACAAGAAGGATAATACATCAGGGAATGAGTTCAGGCAGAAAAAGAGTAATGTGAACCGGTCTTGTTTCCAACGTAAGCAAAATGGACCTGCTCCATCATCTGCTAGAACAGGGGTGAGTTCAATAATTAGAATTCACAGAATTTCAGAGCTTAACCTGCACAGTCTCAAGGTGGTGTGGCACAAGGAGGTAATTGGACTCCTACATGTGCTAAGTGTGGTAACAACCACCCAGGGGAGTGTCGTGAGGGCTCCACTAGTTGTTTCAAGTGTGGTCAAGAGGGTCACTTCATGAAAGAGTGTACTAAGAACAGGCAGGGCAATGGAAATAGGGGCAATAGAGCCCAATCTTCTTCAGTTGCTCCACCAGAGCTGCACCTAGAGGAGCTACTTTAGGGACTAGTGGAGGAGAAAACCGCCTATATGATATCACTAGTCACCAAGAGCAAGATAATTCGCTAGATGTTGTCACTGGTATGATCAAAGTCTTTACTTTTGATGTTTATGCTTTGCTAAATCCAGGAGAGAGTCTATCTTTTGTAACTCCTTATATTGTCATGAGTTTTGTTATTCTTTCTGAGTAACTTCTTGAGTCGTTCAGTGTTTCTAACCTGTTGGTGAGTCTATTCTAGCTGAGAGAGTTTATCGTGATTATACAATTTCTGTCAATCACAAGAACACCATGGCTGACTTAGTTGAGTTAGATATGGTAGATTTTGATGTCATTCTAGGTATGGACTGGCTTCATGCATGTTATGCCTCAGTTGATTGTAGAACCCGAGTTGTTAAGTTCCAGTTTCCTAATGAGTCAGTCATTGAGTGGAGGAGTAGTTCAGCAGTGCCTAAGGGTCGTTTTATTTCGTACCTTAAGGCGAGAAAGTTAGTTTCTAAGTGTTGTGTCTATCACTTCGTCCGAGTTAATGACTCTAGTATTGAGACACCTCATATTTAATCAGTTCCAGTTGTGAGTGAGTTTCCAGAGGTCTTTCCAGACAATCTTCCCGGAGTCCCTCTTGAGAGAGAAATAGACTTCGGTATAGATATTCTTCCCGATACTCGTCCTATCTCTATTCTGCCATATAGAATGGCTCCAGTAGAGTTGAAAGAGTTAAAAGAGCAGTTGAAAGATCTCCTTGAGAAAGGTTTTATTTGACCAAGTGTCTCACCTTGGGGCGCTCTGGTCTTATTTATGAAAAAGAAGGATGGCTCTCTTAGAATGTGTATAGATTACCGCCAGTTGAACAAGGTTACTATCAAGACTAAGTATCCTCTTTCGAGAATTGACGATCTCTTCGATCAACTTCAGGGTGCGCTTGTTTTTCTAAGATAGACCTCAGATCTGGCTATCATTAGTTGAGAGTAAGAGAAAGTGATATCCCTAAGACAACTTTTAGGACCCGCTATGGTCATTTGAGTTCCTAGTTATGTCCTTTGGTTTGACCAATGCTCCTGCAGCATTCATGGACCTTATGAACAAAGTATTCAAGCCTTATTTAGATATGTTTGTTATCGTATTCATTTATGACATTCTAATCTATTCAAGGAGTGAGGGAGATCATGCTAGTCATCTCAGAATAGTTCTCCAAACTTTAAAGGATAGAGAGTGGTATGCCAAATTCTCTAAGTGTGAATTTTGTCTTAACTCTGTGGCATTCTTAGGCTATATTGTCTCCGGTGATGGAATTCAAGTTGACACTCAAAAGATAGAGGCAGTGCATAACTGGCCTAGACCCACGCCTCCAACTGACAAGGAGTTTCTTGGGATTGGCTGGCTATTATAGAAAGTCCGTCGAGGGGTTCTCATCTATTTCATATCCCTTGACCAAGTTGACTCAGAAAACAGTTAAGTTTCAATGGTCTGAAGCTTGTGAGAAAAGCTTTCAGAAATTGAAAAAGCGGTTGACTACTGCCCCAATATTGACCTTACCAAAGGGTACGCAAGGTTTTGTGGTATATTTTGATGCGTCCAGAGTTGGTTTGGGTTGTGTGTTAATGCAGAATGGCAAAGTTATAGATTATGCCTCTAGACAACTTAAGATTCACGAGAGGAATTACCCAACCCATGATCTAGATTTAGCTGCTGCAGTTTTCGCTTTGAAAATATAACGTCACTATCTTTATAGTGTTCATGTAGATGTTGTAACACCCTTATCCGAAAATAGGAAATTCAGATTTCTGATGTTACAGATGGCACTCACAGACACCATCCACGGACCGTAGGTAGACTAACGGTCCGTAGATAAGGCCACGGACCGTAGTTCGTGTCCGTGGATCGATACCCCAAAAGCCCAGCTTCAGTCCCAATTGACGGTCGACCAGCACGGACCGTCATTCGATCCACGGTCCGTAGGTCTGACCGTAAATGAGGGTCAACAGTCAGTTAGATGAAATTTATTGATGGGTCAACTTCAGATGGTCAAAACTTTTAGCAAAAAAGGAATTGTGTGTCCCATTACCTATGGTTAGATAGATAATTGAATTATCATTCCAACGCCACCGAGTTTGCTAAATTCCGACCTCCGAGTAAAAAGTTATGCTCGTTTTAGTGAAGCCCTGTCGGGCAGACTCGACCTACGGACCCAATCGACGGTCCGTCGATTGATTGACGGCCCGTCAGTCCAAACCGTC
>NW_006238933.1:2734486-2750553 GCF_000226075.1 Solanum tuberosum | reverse complement strand
AGCATCAGTGGTGAGTCCTCATTCTTCGAGGACTAGTGACATGTTTATCTTTATTGCTTTTAGTCTTCAGTTTCAGTTTTGCTAGATCTAGTTGGGGCATGTCCCAACATTTCTAGTCAGTTTAGAGGCTTATTTCAGACATAGATAGATTCAGCTTAGTATTGAGTTAATATATTTCTTTTGTATTAAACTCTCAGATTTGATATATTCGGTTATAGTATATGGGTATTCCCCATCTTTTCAGATTTATTTATGATTTAGCTTCCGCATCAGTTTATTATCTTTAGTATGCTCATGATCATGCCAACAGGGTTAGCTTGGGATCACTTGTGGTCCTAGGTCCCGTGTCCGCGTCTCGTGGGTAGCTCGGGGCGTGACAGATGTGTTCACTAATCATAAGCCAATATGTATTTATTCAGAAAGAGCTTAATCTCAGACAGAGGAGGTGGTAGGAGTTACTCAAGGATTATGACATGAGTATTCTCTATCACCCAGGTAAGGCTAATGTTGTTGTTGATGCCTTGAGCTATGACTTGCACGATTGGGAGTTCGTTTAATGGATTCCAATGAAGGAGAAGTGTTGTTGATGAATGGGACTGAATTGTCACTAGTGTCTGAGGTGAAAGAGAAACATGACCAAGATCTTATTTTGCTTGAATTGGAGGTAAATGTTCATAAGCAAAAAAGTGATGGCTTTTGAACAAGGGAGAGATGGTGTATTGAGGTATGAAGGTAGATTGTGTGTGCCAAAGGTAGATGAACTTCAAGAGAGGATCGTGGAGGAAGCTCATAGCTCCAGATATTCTATCCATCCGGGTTCCACAAAGATGTATCGTGATTTGAGAGAGGTTTATTGGTGGAGTAGTATGAAGAAAGGTATTTCTGAGTTTGTTGTTATGTGCCCAAATTGTCAACAGGTTAAAGTAGAGCACCATAGGCCCGGTGGTATGGCTCAGAATATAGAGATTCCGGAATGGAAGTGGGAGATGATCAACATGGACTTTATTACTAGTTTGACATGGTCCTGCAGGTAGCATGATTCCATATGGGTGATTATAGATCGAATGACTAAATCATCCCACTTTTTGCCGGTAAAGACTACCCATTGAGGAGAGGATTATGCCAAGTTATATCTTCAAGAGGTAGTTAGAATTCATGGAGTTCCACTATCGGTTATTTCAGATAGAGGTGTACAATTTACTGCATAATTTTGGAAGTCATTCTAAAAAGGTGTGGGTTCGGAAGTGAATTTAAGTACTGTTTTTCATCCTCAGGCTGATGGTCAAGCAAAGCGCACCATTCATACTTTAGAAGATATGTTGAGGGCCGGTGTGATCGATTTCAAGGGTAATTGGGATGATTACCTAACTCTCATTGAGTTTGCTTATAACAATAGTTACCACTCTAGCATCCAAATGGCTCTGTATGAGGCTCTTTATGTGAGAAGATGCAGATCTCCTATTGGATTGTTTGAGGTTGGTGAAGCTGGGTTGATAGGACCAAACTTAGTTCATCAAGCTATGGAAAATGTAAAAGTTATTCGAGAGGTTGAAAACAACGCAGAATCGTCAGAAATTCTATTCAGATGTTAAGAGAAGAGACTTAGAGTTTAAAGTAGATGATTGGGTATACTTGAAGGTTTCACCCATAAAGGGTGTCATGAGATTTGGTAAGAAGAAGCTTAGTCCCCCATATATTGGTCCTTCCAAAATATCCAAGAAGATTGGTAATGTAGCTTATGAATTGGAGCTACCTCAAGAGTTAGCAGCAGTTCATCCGGCATTTCACATTTCCATGTTGAAGAAATGTATGGGCGATCCTTCACTGATTATACCAACTGAAGATATTGGTAATAAGGATAGCTTATCTTTTGAGGAGATTCTCATTCAAATTCTAGATCGCCAGATTCGCAAGTTGAGAACCAAGGAGGTAGCATCAGTCTAAGTTCTGTGAAGGAATCAATTTGTTGAGGAAGCTACTTGAGAAGCTGAGGAGGATATGAAGAAGAGGTACCCACATCTCTTAGAATCTGGAGAAATTCCAAATTATTGTACTAATAATTTTCTTGGCATTTGTTTTAAGTTGGCATGTTGTATTTACATTTTTGCTTGTTGGGTGTTTGAACTGAATGTTAAATATTACACCCTTAGTCCGCTTAGATTAATCTCATTTGAGGACGAATGTTCCCAAGGGGAGATATTGTAACACCTGGCTATTTGAAAAAGCTAAAAATAGAAAGAATCAAATTTGGAAATAGCAAATCTGAAAAATTTGGCAAGTTATGCTAAGTATGAGTTTTGGGTCAACTTTCAAACGACCATAACTCTTAGTACATAATGAGTTAGGTGGGATACAAGGTATCAAATGAAAGGTCTTGGAATCCTCTTTCCGATGCCACTAAGTTTGCTAAATTCCGAGCTCATATAAGGGAGATATGCCCATTTCAAGTCGGGTTTCCCACTTAAAGAAAGTTACCCAGATTTAAGAGGAGTATTTTGGTCTTTTCCTTACTCTATCAGATTTAATTCATTTTTAGTAATTTATTAGGGGTCTAAACTGAATTGGTTCAGTTTACGCAATTACAATTCACGCTAGGGTTTTTGAAAAAGAGTTCAAGAAGAGAAAAGAGGAGAAAAGAGGAGAAAGGTCAAGATTTCTTCGAGTTCTTGAGATTTGATTGCGGATTTCGCCAAAGGTTTAATCCCAAAGAGGTACGTGAGTTCACATAGCATTGGGTTCATTCACCCATGCGCCAATCATGTTAATTTCAGCGTAATTAAGTCCTACAAAGTTGAAGGTTGGATGTTCTTGATTTGTGTTCTTGAATTTGCTTTCGTTCTTGAATTAAGATGGAATTTATGATTTTCTTGAGATAATCGTATCGATTTTTAGAGTTGTTTTGAGTAGATTCTTTTGTACATGTATTGGGTATCTGAATTTAAAGAGAATTTGAGAAAAATAATAGACTCTAATCAAATTAAAGTTAGAAAACGAGTTGAAAAATTTGTCGGAACCACCTGAGGGAGGGATGGCGCGGCGCACCACTGATTTTCCAGCTGGATTGGCGTGGCGCACCAGAAGTGCGCCTAAAATCAGCCTCTGACCTTTAGGGGCCGGCGCCCCAAACCAGCAATGCGCCCGGGACGTCTGACCCCACACATTTTTTGTCGTGTAGCCCGTTTAAGTTCTCCTAAAGTGTATTATCTCTTCCTATTGATTCTAACTACTCTAAACTATTTCTTAACATCTAGAAGTCGTTCATAACCATGAATCATAACTCTTGAATCCATAATTTAGAATTCAAGGTAGAGTTGAGAGTCAAGTCTTGAGAGTTCTTCGAGTCATTTTAAGAGGTCGTTTGCAATTGTTTCACAACTTGTTTTAAATGACTTTAACACAGAGTTGAGAAGAGTAGAGTGAGTTCATTTCTTTAAAATGATATATGGGAACTAAGTATTACCAAAGCGTAAATGTTTACACAATTAAGATAAGAGGAAACACCGATTTCCAAATGAGTTTTCAGGAGCAGTTTTAAGTTCCATCTCCTTTAAGAGATAAGTTTTGAGTAATAACCTCAAACCAAAAAGAAAGAGTTATGTTTTAAAACATATTAGCTGAGTATATTTTGGAAGTGGTATTGAGCATCGATATGGGGACGAGTTTATAATAACTCAAGTCTCCATAAACCATGTAGCCAACGTGGGTAGAAAGGGTCATACTTTTTAGATGATTCCTTAATGCTTTTTAGCATACACTAGTGGATCCAGTTAGTTGAGGCGTTCTGTATCCCAGCAAGATATAGGACAGTTCTAGCAACGTGGGCGAAATGTTCTATCATCACATAACTCATAGTGATGGTAGTCGGTTAGAGAATCTCCCAAATAGAATTTATTTTTGTATTCTTATATACAAGTGAGATATTATTGTATTTTCCAATACTTTGAGTTCTTATCTATCGTTTTAAATGATTTATATAAACTACATCTTTATTGTTGTTTATTTCTGCATTAAGTTGAGTACCCATGAGTTGAGTAAAATTGAGGTAAGTGTTTCTTTCAGATTCCAGTTCAAGCTCACGTATTTTTTAAATTTCCCCTCGCATGTTTGTACATTCAATATACTGACACCATTTGGCCTGCATCATTATATGATGCAGATATAGGTAACCAGGATCAGCATCCAACACCTTGTTGATCCAGTCGAGCATTTTCAGAGTCATTTGGTGAGCCTCCTTGCTTTTTGGAGGACCCTTTTTATATTACTTTGTCATTTCAGTTGTTAGGATGATCGGGGGTCTTCTTCCGACATCCCTCATAGTATTAGAGGCTTCATAGACAGTTAGACATTAGTAGTTCATTAGTCTTATTCATTTCAGTTGTTTTGTTATAAGACTTGAGTTTCCTTATTGGCAATGAATGTTTCCTTTACAAAATTCTAGTTTATTTCATGAATTTATCTTTGTTGAGTTAAGTCTTTTGTTGAGTAGTAAGCCAGGCCAAGGGTTCTCTTAGGGATAATAATGGTTCTCGAGTGCCAATCCCGCCCAAGGTGTAGGCTCGGAGCGTGACAGGTACAGAACCAATTTCTATCATGTCTTGTCTTCTTTCGTTTCGACCTTCATCTATGTGATGAGGAATCCCTCATACTGGATGGCTCCAGCTGATTTGAGGGAGCTTAAGGAGCATCTCTAGGATCTCTTAGGCAAGGGGTTCATTAAATCGAGTATATATCCTCAGGGTGCTCTTGTCATGTTCATGAAAAAGAATGATGGTGCCTTGTGTATGTGTATTGACTACAAACAGTTGAATAAGGTGACCGTCAAGAACAAGTATCATATGCCAAAAATTGATGATTTATTTGACCACCTTCAAGGTGCAACAATGTTATCTAAGATAGACTTGAGATCGAGTTGTCACTAGTTAAGGATTAGGTCTTCGTACATCTCTAAGATTGCCTTTAGGACTTGTTACGTCCACTACGAGTTCTTAGTCATGTCTTTTGGATTGGCCAATTCCCCAGCAACATTCATGGATTTGATGAACTTTATGTTTGGACTCCCTTGTGATATTGTTCATCGACAACATCTTGTTCTACTCGGAGAGTAGGGAGCAGCATCTGAAATTGTACTCTAGACTTTGAAAGAAATTCTTCTATTTACCCAAAACTCAACTAAATTCATTCTCCCAAATTCTCTCTCAAGCTAATGAAGAAGAAGAAGAAGAAGCTAGGGTTCATTCCTAGGTCTTCAATTCACCATTATTTTCTAGGGCTTTGAGTATCAAGGTATATGGATATTTACCCATGGAGCCCATTCATCCATGGGGTCCCTAAGGCTTTCAATTCCTCAATTCAATTTCAATTGATCAAATTAGGATTCTTCCTAATTCTCCATGGGTTCTATTCAATTATCATTCAATTATTGTTTTTCAATCTTTTATTGCATGATTTAATATAATTACATGATATTGAGTTGAAATTGTATGAACACATGCATGTTCCATGACTTTTAATTGTGAACCTATGAAGAACTCATGAACCTATGAACTATGAATTTTGAAAAGTTATGCATGTCCTATGAAAATGATGGTTATGAGGATAGGGTGCTTTTAGATGAAAGTATTAATGTTGTTGTGAAAGATTTTCTCACATATGAATATGATCATGACTTTGAAGTTATTTCTCATTTATGGATTCACATCGGTAAAAAGTTTTTTCATCTATGTTTAAAATGTGTTTTAAGGAGCTATTCTATGTTTTGATTTTTAAGATGTGGATTGGTATTGATCAATATTTTTCCTATGCTATGATGACAGTTGATTTTTATATATTCCGTTGGGATTTTGACTTAGCACTGAGAGGTTTTTGAGGTGGAGACTCAAATAGGGTAGTCTCTAGTAGCAACGTCTAGTCCCAAACTACATGCCCCCATAGGATTGTCTTACATGACCAAGCTAGTGGATACACTTTAGCAAAAGATAATGTGTACACCTTGGCAAGTAGAATTCCCTTCTTTCGGTATGAGGGATATATCATATTCCATGACATAACTCTCATGGTCTTATTGTTGGTTAAAGCTAATATCCCGCAAAAATGAATATGTTTCTTCAAAGCTTCCCTATATCTCAAATTTTAAATGCATTGACCATATCTTATGATTTATACAGTTTTACTTTTTTAAGCTTTTAAATGTTCAAATGTTGGTCATGCATTACATGTTTAAGCTATTCATGCTATCATGTCTATTTTATGCATATTGGCTCATACTTAGTACATTTCATGTAATAATGCATACTTGTGACTATATTGTCTCATTAATGTAAGGTTTGATGCTCCTACTTCTCACACTTGTGGCTAGTTGATTATTCTATCGAGTTCGAAGAGTTAGTAAGTCCTCATGTTCCGAAGGCCGAGACACATTTACTTACTTTATGTCTTTCTAGTTTTCGGATGATGTATGTGGTGTATGAGTTACGTCTCAACCACTCATATATTGTAATAGATTGCTTGTCATGACTATGTAGACTTCTGCTTATGTCAAATTGTGAAATTTGTCTTTTAAATCTAATTCCTATTTATTTTGTATGATGTATACTAGGCGGCTTGTGTAGGCCTCTTAGGGTCCTGTACACCATGTCACACCTAGGGGCTACTTTGGGTCATTACATTCACATACATTCTACGTATAATCACATAAAATATATATATTATTTTTTTTCTATAAAATCAATGTGTAACAACAATTCCTTTAAATAAATAGGAGTAATTGTTTTGCCAACTCGGTCAGTTTTAGATTTATAATTTTAAGTTTTATGGATATACATTTTTAATATTTATATTTAGATTCAATTTATTGTTTCACGATTAGAAATTATAAAATAAAGCAGATAATCTACACTTTACTCGTCTTTTGTACTTTTTAAATTTTCTCTTTTTTATCATCAAGAAATTAGAAATGTTAAATAAATAAACAAAAAAGAACAAGTAAAAAGGAGGAAATTTTAAAACTGAAAAAGAGAATAAGACACAAATGAAGTAATTTTTTTTACTACAGCTGTCACATTTTAATTATTTTTTGTAAAACAATATTTTTTTTCCAAATCTTGGAAATTTCAAGAGAAAAGAATAGGTGAGACTTATGTTTTCTTCTATGGACTTTGTGGTTCCCTTCCCATGTTGGATTATGAAATCATCAATAATTAATCTCATTAATTATTTTCAATGGATTGGAAACATAGTCGAAGAATTTAATCAATCTTTAAGTAAAAGGTTAATACTGTCCAAAAGAAATTAGTTTATAGTGTCAATATGTCCTTTTACTATTTTGGTCAAATTTGGGTCAAATTTTTGTGGCCCAAAGGAATTCCCCATAAATAAAAATATCACTCATTTTGTCCAACAATAGTTGTATACGATTGATTTGTACATGGATTAACAAGCAATAAATGATAGGGATTTACCAAATCACCCTCATTAAATATATGTCATCTAAATATTGAAATATGAATAATACTTAATAGTAAGGATAAAATCGACATAACATGAATAAATGTCAAATTATTTATTGATTTTAAAATTAAATAAATATTATTAGATATTTCAAAATATTATAGTGGACATTAGACAAGTAAAGATGGACGAAGTATAATCAGATAAAATATATTTTTATTACTTAATTCTTTTTAATAAAATCGATGTGTAATCCTTTAAATAAATAGGAGTAATGATTTCGCCAACTTGGTCAGTTTCAGATTTTTGATTTTATGTTTTATGGATATAATTTTTTAATATAGAAATTTAGATATAATTTATCTTATCACGATTATAAACTGTAAACTGAAGCAGATAATCTACACTTCACTCGCCTTTTGTACTTTTTGAATTTTCTTGTTTTTATCATCAAGAAATTAGAAATGTTTAATAAATAAACAAAAAAAGATAAGTAAAAAGGAGGAAATTTAAAAATTGAAAAAAGAGAATAAGACACGAATGAAGTAATTTTTTTTAATTATTGATGTCACATTTTAATTATTTTTTTGTAAAACATAATTTGTAAAACAAATTAATTTTTCCAAATCTTGGAATTTTCAAGAGAAATGAATGGGTGAGACTTATGTTTTCTATGGTGGACTTTGTGGTTCATTTCCCATGTTTGACTATGAAATCATCAATAATTAATGTCTAACTTACATCAATCACATAGTGTAAAACCTAAATTACCTTTTATCCCTATTATTTTTCTGATTGCACAAATTTCATATTTTTTAGGCATTTCGGATACATAATTAAGGATCCGGGTATATTATTGTTGATACATTATGTATCAATCTATTGCACTTATTAAGGAAAAAAAACTGAAAAATCAAATTAAGATCTCATAGTATCCATCTGTTGCACTAATTAAAGGGGGGGGGGGGGAATCTGAAAATCAAATTAAGATCCATAAATTGCGTTATTTCATTCCAAATTATTGTCAAGAATCCAATCATATAGTGTAACAAACCAAAAAATTCAAAATTTAAATTTCTTCTTCTTGTTCATCGTTCTCTCTGTTTCATAAAAAACTTTTATCGAAATTTTGGATAAGCGAGGTGAGATATGAAGGATACAAAAGTGATGGAATTGTTGTTGGACAAACAATTTCTTTTGTGAATCTTAAAGTTCATCGAATATCCCTTCGATTTTGATTCAAGATTGTTGAAAATTTTGAGATTCAAAATTCTTCTTCCAGTTCATTGAAGATCTTTTCAGTTTTGATTCAAAATTGTAGAAAATTTTGAGTTTCAAAATTATTCTCCTAGTTCATTGAAGATCCTTTCAATTTTGATTCAAAATTATCAAAAAAATTTAGAAGATACATCATGAAGATCTTTTCATTTTAAATTGATAAGTGTTGTATTTCTATTAGATACATTAAATAAGAAAGTATTGCCCATAAGATTTTAGGTTTGAGATCGATACATTATTGTTTGGTAATTGTTATGTATCAGATACATTTAGTATAAATTCAAATTTACGTATCATAACTAAAAAATTAGAGCATGATACATTATTATTTATGTATCTTATTTTGTTTGAGAAATACTATATTTTAAAATTACAAAAATACATTATACATGTAATTGTTCCAAAATAGTTTTTTTTTGTGTGTGTGATACATAACACAAAATTTATGTATCAAGTACATTTATATTGAACATGATAAACACTAATCGAAGATTCAACTACATTAGAGTTATGTATCAATACCTTAAAGATGAACATTATACATTGCATAAAACAAAGGTTATCGTAGCAGTAATGTATCAAATCAATGATAACACTAACAAAGACTAATTTAAGAATCAAAATAAATGAGATACATTAAAAATCTGTATCTTTGATAGTGATGGCCGTGCAATGGCAGATCCAACTTTTTTCTTCCTTTTTTTTGGACGTTTTTCAATAGTAGATACATTAAAAGAAAATAAATATTTTTTAACAAATTTTTTCAACGACGATATGATTAACTAAAACTGCAAAGGTTCAATAAGATTTCAATGGGGGCAGGGGGCGGAGGTAATTTATTTTTATTTTTTAAGATGATAAAATTAAACAAAAATAATACAAGAAATCAAAAATTGAAGTGATGGAAATAAATCTACCTCTTGAATAATTTGAAATAATTAATTGGAAATAGAAAAAATTTGAAATTCAAAAATAGATTAATTGATGTAATTATGGAGAGATTTGTAGCGTTAAAAAAGGAAGGAAAATCATGGGTATGAGATTTCAAATTAATGTATCCAAAAAAGGAGATGATGGAAGAAAAATAAGGGATTTTTTATATTTTTTTTGAAATGGTAGGAAAAATAAGAAAATATGATAATAAATGATGTGTAGTTAAGTAATTTTTCCATAATTAATCTCATTAATTATATTTTCAATGCACTGGAAACATAATTGAAGAATTTATTCAATCTTTAAGATAAAGGGTAAAACTGTCCAAAAAGAAACTAGTTTACAGTGTGAGTATGTCCTTTTACTATTTTGGAGAAATTTGAATCAAATTTTTGTGGTCAAAAGGATTTTCGCATAAGTAAAAATATTACTCTTTTTGTCCAACAATAATTGTCCACGCTAGACATGTACATAGATTAACAAGCAATAAATGATACATATAATTTTTACCATATCACCCTTATTAAATATATGTCATCTCAATATTGAAATATGAATAGTACTTAATAGTAATGATAAAATAGACATAACATAAATACATGACAAATTATTTATTGTTTTTATAAATTAAATAAGTATTATTGGATATTTCAAAATAGTATAGTGGACATTGAACAAGTAAAGATGAATGAAATATAATCAGATAAAACACATTTTTATTATTTAATTTTTATCTAGAAAATCATTGTGTAACAACAACTGCTTTAAATAAATAGGAGTAATTGTTTTGCCAACTTGGACAGTTTCAGATTTTTAATTTTATGTTTTACGGATATAAATTTTTAACATTTAAATTTAGATATGATTTATCTTCGATTAGAAATTATAAACTAAAACAAATAATCTACACTTTAATAGTCTTTTGTACTTTTTAAATTTTCTCATTTTTATCATTAAGAAATAAGAAATGTTAAATGAATAAACAAAAAAGAATAAGTAAAAAGAAGGAAATTTAAAAACTGAAAAAGAGAATAAGACACAAATGAAGTATTATTTTTTACTACTGCTGTCACATTTTAATTAATATTTGTAAAACAATATTTTTTCCAAATTCTGGAAATTTCAAGAGAAAAGAATGGGTGAAACTTGTGTTTTCTTTAGTGGACTTTGTGGTTCCTTTTTTCATGTTTGACTAAGAAATCATCAATAATTAATCTCATTAATTATTTTTAATGGGTTGGAAATATAATTGAAGAACTTATTCAATCTTTAAGTTAAAGAGTAAAATTGTCCAAAAATAAACTAGTTTATAATGTGAATATGTCTTTTTACCATTTTGGTCAAATTTTGAGTCAAACTTTTGTGGTCAAAATGATTTCCCATAAATAAAAATATCACTTTTTCTATTCAACAATAATTATTCATGATTGACTTGTACATGAATTAAATGATAGGGATAATATTTAACAAATCACCCTTATTAAATATATGTAATATGAATAATACTTTATAGCAAGGATAAAATGGACACAACATGCATACATGATAAATTATTTATCGATTTTATAAATTAATAGATGTGAAGTATTTCGGCATAGATATATTTCTCTTTGATCATGGATCTAGGAGACACTAGTACTAAAAGTACTCGTTTAGAAGAGGTAGATATACCTCAAAATCTTGATTTGTTAAACAAATGGACTATTCCGAAAGTTAGTATAAAAACTATTTATGATTATGGTTGGTTCGATAAAATCTCCAACAAACAGTTGATTAAAACAACTGAGCAATCTTTAGCATTAAATTCTTCTGAGCAGACTATTCGTTTGTTGAATAAACGTGATATCGAATTATATAGATCTCAATATAAATTCTTGCATATTGGCATGGTTCAGATTGCTTTCAAACCTCTAACTCTTAAAGGGTTACCTGAAACTTTCTTAGCAGCTCTACGAGATGCTAGAAATTTAAATTTTAGACAATCTTTAATGGGATCTATTGAATCCACTGTTGCATATGGCCCAGTATATTTCAATGCTCAACCTAATTTGCAATTATCTCTAACAGATTCTAATATATTAGATGCTTTAACTTTAAATGTTAAAACGCATGGTTATAATTATGCAGCTGGTTCTGAATTAATCTGCTTATCTTATAGAATTTATTACAAATTGCTTGCTACTCTAAATCCTAGATGTAAATTATATGATACATCTGATCAAACTATTTTGGTAGAAACTAATTTCGCCAGATCTAAGGTCACTACTAGAAGACCTATAAAATGGGAAGAAATTAATTTTCCTACAACTTGGACTTTAGATTCAGTTATACCTCCCGAGCAGCTGACTAGTACAGTCACCAATTCTGCTTATTCTCATATTAGCCAAGATACTGACGGTAGAATCTGTATACAGTTTGATGATAAAAGTGTCCCTTATAATAGACACTCTTTTGCTTCCGATAGACGCTTGGCTATTCAACATATCTCTCCTGTTGAACCTCCTTATCATGGTCCAGCCAGAAATCGCGCCGCTTCTCTACATACTTTATCAACTGTTATATCTACAGAAAAATAAAAAATTAGAGTTGATCCTCGTTTAAATATTGTGCAAACCAATGATAAATCCTCTGATATTTCTGATAAAGAAATTCCTTCCGTTTCTGAAATGGAATTTGATCCTAACGATAGTTAATGATGACTGAACACCAAATTGATTTTAGTCCAGGTTCACTGGCAAGAAAATATATTCAAAATGAATTTTCTGATAAAAAATGGAACAAGTTTAAAACTTGGTTTTTTGACACTTATAGTGAAAACAATTTAAATAGCATTTCTCAAGAATTCTATGAAAATTGTGCTTTGCATAATCATATTATGTTCTTTGTACCTTGGTTCATAACCACCTACTTACCTTTATTCATCAATGTTCTTGAACGATCTTATAAAGATGAATCTGGTAATATTATTAAATCCATCTATCCCCCTCAAGCCCCGTTTATCTTACCCAATAATACAGGTATAACTTTTGCTGCCTTTCAAAACTATATTGAAAATGAAGTTGCTGCAGTTAGTATTGATGAAATCAATCGTATTATTTCTCAAAATAATTGTTTGGGTCTTTATGTCAAAGTTATTGGTGAGCATATTTGTTCCCTTGATAATAAGTTAGATAAACTTATTTCTCTGATAACCCAAATTGATGATAAGCTGAAAACAGAGAAGTTTGAGCCAGAAAAGGCATCTACGTCAAAACAGCCTGACGTACCTATTCAAAGGCCTCCTGATATAGAGGACTTTATTATTAGGCCTCTTCATGACTTAGAAAAGCTTCTTGATAAAAAAATTTCAGAGTTCGGTGCAAGTGCAAAACCTATTAGCATTGCAGAAGATTTTGCAGATGAGATGGAAGCCACTTTTGATTTTAAGAAATAGGTGGAAATGGAAGTTAATAAGCTTCGAGGGTATCCTAAAAGGAATACTAGTTATGCTAGGGAACCTAGCATGCAAACTTACTATTATCATAGACCTACCCCTCAAGATGTTCTTATAGAAGAAAGGGATTGGAATCAAACTAACACTTCTTACAGTGGAAGTGAGATTTATGAATGGAACCTAGATGGATTAACAGATAGGCAGTTAACAATCTTGGTCCATAGAATTCTTATGTATGCAACCATTTGCAAAAGTGTTAATAACACAGATAGGACTATTTGCAAAATGATTATTGCAGGTTTTACTGGCCAATTAAGAGGCTGGTGGGACAATTATATGCCTGTAGAGGCCAAAGCGGCGGTCATTAATTCTAGAGCTAACTCCGAAGGAGTTGATAACCTAGGATTCGCCTTAGTCACAAATAGAGAAGATGCTGTTTATACCCTGGTCCTAACCATCCTAGAACATTTTAGTGGTAGATTTACCAACCAGTATGAAACCGTCAGATCCCTTCTAAATGGTCTAAGATGTAGACATTTGGGTGAATTTAGGTGGTATAAAGATACTTATCTAAGTAGGGTAATGGAACTCCCTGAAAATGGATTGGAATTTTGGAAAGCCAAATTCATAGATGGCTTACCTCACTTATTTGCAGAAAGGGTTAAGAAGACCCTGAGAGACCCTCAAGGGATTATTCCCTATAACAATTATACTTATGGAAAGCTTATTGGAGCTTGTACTCAAGAAGCATAAATTTGTGCAATGAGTTAAAAAACTCTCTAGACAGCTTAAAATGGATAAGCTAAGAGAAAGATCTCAATTAGGAGATTTTTTTACACAGTTTGGGTTACCAGATACTTCTAAAGGTACCAAACATGAAACTTCTAAGTCAGAACACCATAGATCTCATCGAAGGAAAAAGGGATCCAGAAGGAGATCTAGAGAAGAAAGAGAAGAACGGAAATCTTCTCGGAAGTCCCATAGATTTACAAAAAATAGGTCAAAAAGAGATCTTGATAAGATCAAGTGCTACAAATGTAGGAAAGTTTGGACACATAGCTCCAAATTGCAAACTAGAAAAGCTTAAAGCTTTGGAACTAGATGAAGATATTCAAGAAAAGGTTTATAGTTTTCTTTATACTTCAGGTTCCGAGTCAGATTACGAAGGTTCTGAAGCAAGTTATTCTACAGAAGATAAAAAAACTGAGTCTCCTAAAGATCAACAAGACTCAAATGATGCTTGCAAATGTCACGGTGATGTTTGTAATTGTGAACATGACGAGTTCTACAAGCTACAATCTCAGTTCGAAGATATGAACCTATTCACCATAACCTTAGACAATGTCATAGAACTTCTTAAAGAAGTTACTGATAACACTCTTCGAGAACGGATTATTCAATTAGCAGCTAGTAAAACTAGCCCTCCAGGCTCTACATCACACAGCAGCCCTGATGAAAAAAGGGGTAAAGATGACTTAGCAAAACTAGCTCTTCAACACACAGCATTCCTGATGATAAAAGGGTGAAAGATGATTTCGTTTACTCTGCTCCTTATTCTTTATCTGAAGTTCATAATAGACTTTCTTCAAAACAAACTACGGTAGTTCGTGACTCCTCTTTTGATGATTTGAAAGGAGAAATCGAGCATTTGAAAGAAGAAATTAAATTTCTTAAACAAAATCATATTATCTGTGATCACCGTATTACTCAAATTGAGTCTGCTAACAGCAAAGGTAAAAATAAGGCTGATGACGAAATTAATGATAATGTTCTTGATAATGTTCTTGCTAAATCAAACGACCCTAAACAAAATATGTTTTTAGGAATGATGCAAGTTGTTACAGCCCATAAATGGTATGTTAAATGTACTATTTTAATTGATAATTCTTTTTCTATATCTAATATTGCCATGATTGACAGTGGAGCTGATGTTAGCTGCATTCAAGAAGGACTTGTTCCAACTAAATATTTTGAAAAAACTACTCATATGGTTAAATCCGCTTCTGGTCATGCTTTAGATATAAAGTATAAATTATCTAACACTCGTATTTGCCAAAATAAAGTTTGTATTCCTCACTTCTTTTTCTTGGTAAAAAATCAGTTATATCCTCCTATCATATTAGGAACTCCTTTTATAAATGCTATTTATCCTTTTACTAATATAAATGCTAAAGGATTTTCTGCTACTTATAAAGACCGTGATATTAGGTATACTTTTATCACTGAACCCGTTTCTCGTGATATAAATGCTTTGATTGAAATGAAACAAAAGCATATGAATTATTTACAACTTGAAATCTTTAGTATGAATATTTCAGATACTTTGAAAACTACTAAAGTACAGGAGAAGATTAAATTAATCTCTGAACAGATGGCCATTGATATTTGTGCTGATCACCCTAGTGCTTTCTGGAATCGGAAAAAGCACATCGTAACTCTTCCGTACGAAGATGATTTCTCTGAGGAAAATATTCCTACGAAATCCCGCCCTTGCCAAATGAATTCCGAACTAGTTGAATTCTGCAAAAAGGAGATTGATAATCTGTTACAAAAGCGTTTGATAAAACCTTCCAAGTCACCTTGGTCTTGCACTGCTTTTTATGTTAATAATGCAGTAGAGAAAGAACGGGGTGTTCCCAGGTTAGTTATAAATTATAAACCATTAAATAAATTTTTAAAATGGATCAGGTATCCTATTCCTAATAAAAGAGACCTACTGTCTAGATTATATGACGCCAATATATTTTCAAAATTTGATTTAAAATCAGGTTATTGGCAAATTCAAATATTTAAAGAGCATTCTTATAAAACTGCTTTTAATGTCCCCTTTGGACAATATGAATGGAATGTTATGCCATTTGGATTAAAAAATGCCCCATCTGAATTTCAAAAGATTATGAATGACATTTTTAATCATTATATGGATTTCATCATAGTTTATATTGATGATATTTTGGTTTACTCAAAGACTCTTGAA
>NW_006238933.1:2694492-2731027 GCF_000226075.1 Solanum tuberosum | reverse complement strand
AGCATTTAGACATTTTTAAGAAAATAGTTATTCAAAATGGTTTGGTGATATCTAAACCAAAAATGAGTCTTTTCCAAACTGAAGTCAGGTTTTTAGGTCATCTCATTTGCCAGGGAAAGATTACTCCCATTCAGCGATCGATTGAATTCGCATCAAAGTTCCCCGATATTATCACGGATAGAACTCAATTGCAGCGATTTCTGGGAAGTTTAAACTACATTTCCCCATTTTACAAGAATCTGTCTCGAGACCTAGCTCCGTTATACGAAAGACTGAAAAAGGAGCATAAACGACCTTGGACTGATAATCTTACAAATTTGGTTAAAACTATCAAAGAAAGAGTAAAAGCTTTGCCTTGTTTAACTCTTGCCAATCCCGCATGGCCAAAAATTGTAGAGACGGATGCGTCCAACATGGGTTATGGAGGAATTCTTAAACAAATTAACCCCCATGATAAGCACGAATATCTTATTCGATTTCACTCAGGAAAATGGAGCGATGCTCAGCGAAAATACGCCACGGTAGCCCATGAAATGTTGACTATCGTTAAATGCCTTTTGAAATTTCAAGACGATTTATACAATCAAAAGTTTTTAATAAAAACTGATGCTCAGTCAGTCAAATATATGTTTGACAAAGACTTTAAACACGATGCTTCAAAACTTATGTTTGCAAGGTGGCAAGCTCAATTAGCCCCTTTTGATTTTGAGATCCTTTATAAAAAGGGAAGTGAAAACTCCCTTCCAGACTTCTTATCTAGAGAATACATTCAAAATGAGTGAGTACGACACTATTTCTGAAGGAGATCTTGATATTCCCATCTCTTCGTTTTTTATTGAAAAAAGACTTATCACTATTTTAAAGGTTATTCCTCTTAACAGAGATTTGAAAGAACTCATCTGTTGGAAAATTATAGATGATATGCTAATAGACATATTCCAAACAGCAGACGAAAGAAACATTTATTATGACGAATGGATCTAAAACTTGTTGTTTTGTTTGCAGAATGGAACACCCTTGGATAACTAAGGGTAGAGGTAGAGGCAGAGGAAGATCATCCTCGACCACTTCATCAAGATCATCATACGGATCTTCGTCAAACACTCCAATCCTGCAAAGAGGAGGGATGAGTTTGGTTAAACTAAATTCAAATACGGAGAAAACCTCTTCGTCTATACATCTGGAAGATATTCCAGAAAGCGATCCATTGTATGCTAAACTTCAGGAGTTTATAACTCAAAAGCAAAGTAATACGTTTGCTTCAATAGCCAAAGAAGATACAGTGGATGATATGAAAACCTATGAAAAGGTAGAAAAGAGAGAAATGATATTTCTCTTAGAAAACTCCGATATACAAAGGAGAGAAGAACCTTGGAAGATATTCCAAAGATACTTGCTCAATGGCTTATACTTCCCAGGTGAGTCATACAAAACTCGGAAGTATTATGAAACTCTACTAATTAGTACAGGTGTTGAATTTCAACACTTCTCTGGATACAATACCAGTGAGAATGTTTATAATTTCTCCAAAATGATTGTTAAACAAATCATTCACATTGAAGATTGGGGTATTTCCTCAATGACAGAAAGACAAATCAGTCTTAACAACATTAAAATGAATTTCACCTATTGGGACTATATTCAAGCTTTTGACAAAGTCCTTTGTTATAACAATGAAAGGCACAAACATTTGTTAAATGATAGGGATAATATTTAACAAATCACCCTTATTAAATATATGTAATATGAATAATACTTTATAGCAAGGATAAAATGGACACAACATGCATACATGATAAATTATTTATTGATTTTATATATTAAATTAATATTAATGAATATTCCAAAATAATATAGCGGACAAATAGATGAATATATTAATGAACATTCAAAAATAATAAAGTCGACAAGTAAAAATGGACCAAGGTGTAATTAACCTTCCAATTCGACGCCCCCACACACATTCCCATCCGCTAACAAATCTATGTCGGAGATCTAGCTTTGTTACTTGTTTTTCGTGTATATATAAATAAATCTAAAAACATGTGACTACTACTATTGTTTGTCCTCGTTTATATCTAACTAAAAATAAAAAAATGGCGGAGATTGTGAGGGGCTTTTGGGGTGTAGTTTTTGTTGGATTTTTGATGCTTAGCAAATGGGTAGATTCATATGAATTTGAGGATTTCATTTTCAACAAAACCTCTACTGGTGATGGTGCCATTACTCCCACTCCTCTTTTGATTGCTCTTACCCTCATTCAGGGAGCTGCTGCTAAAGGAGCTGGTAAAACACACATCTAATATATGCATTGTCTACTTTACTCTTGATTTGTGTATATTTTTTTCCTGATGTTTTAGATCTTGCACCAGATTTTAGTTTTTTGAATCTTTTCTTAACATTTTTTTCACTCTTTCTCCCACTGCTTTTCTTTTAGCTCAATGAAAACGATTGGTTGATTAAGATTAATTTCGTTTTTACAGTGTGTCTGGATGGAACTCTACCAGGTTATCACATACATCCTGGTTCTGGGTCAGGGGCAAACAGTTGGCTCATTCAATTGGAGGTATACTAGACACCTCTCTTGATTTATTGCTCACTTACAACTTGCTCTTTTAATGCTCACTTAGCTGTCACCATTCATCAAAGTTGGTTTGTTGTTGGATGTTGTTGTCTTACCTATTTTTAATTGTCATCCAGGCTTAATTGATAGATTGTGGTTAAAAATTACTATTTTTATAATATTGGACTAAAATAGCCGACCCCATCTCAAATGTCATTGAGGAGTTTTTTTTTTTTTTTTTTTTTTGATCTTTAACATAACAGTTTGGTACATATGACTCATGATTATGGAATTCTACTCTTACGTATGTTCTAAATCTAGCATTATACGCAATTTGCAAACTCCATAATTGCATTTACTGATTCAGAACCTTAACTGAGTGATACACCTCGTGTGGCAGGGTGGAGGATGGTGTAACACCGTCAGAAATTGTGTTTTCCGCAAAACGACCAGGCGTGGCTCATCAAAATTCATGGAAAAACAGATTCAATTTACTGGGATTTTGAGTAACAAGGCTGAAGAAAATCCAGGTCCTCTGATGATAGTAATTTACACTATGGGTATCTTTGGTGGGAAGGAAAATTTTTCGATGGAAAATGTTTTTTTTCAGGATAACAAGTGTATTTATTACTTATTTTCTTGTATTTGGTTTATAAGCAAAAAATATTATCAGAAAAGCATTTGTATAGAATCTAGATAAATATTCTTGGAGTGTGGGGTGGGTGGGGTGAAAATGAGGTGTTGTAGGGTGGGGAGGACATAATCTCCCAGGCCAGAACTTCTTGTTTCCGAGGGAAAATGAATGTGGAATGCCCCTTGTGGAACTTGTTTTCCCCTATGTTGCTCGGATTTTAAAAAAATGTCAACAGTTGCTAGTTCGATCCTCCAAAAGTAGAACATTTTTTGGGGATTCGACACAGGTACAACAACGTTTTTGGAGAGTCCGAAGACATAGGTTTTCCCTACTTCCACTAAAAAAGTCATTTTCTTCATTTTTTAAGTAACTTGTTTTACTAGAGAAGATGTTCTCCAAAACAATTGACCAATGGAACATAAACAATTGCCAAACACACCCCATGTATGTTATATATTATGCATTTAAGGGCTTTTCCTTACTGTCTCTTCTGTGAATGCAGATTTTTTTAACTGGAATAGAGTAAAAGTTCGTTACTGCGATGGGGCCTCCTTTACAGGGGACAGTGAAAATAAGGTTTGTAAGACCATGCACCATTTTCATTTTTTACTTTTTCAGTGATTATGTAAACGTGTTGTTAATCTGTAAACGGAGGGAGAAAAAAATGAGAGCTGAAACTTGTCACACTACAGCACGGTGACTCTAAATCGCTGTAGCTTTTAACCATTTTCTTTTCTTTACATTCTCTGTCATCTGGTCTTTTTTTTTCTTGCTCTTTTGGCGTTTGAATAGTAGTGGAGGTAAATGACATTTATGAATAAATATTCGTCTTGCTGGAGGTTGGGAAGAAGACTTAGATCAGTATTCAGTACATAGACTTTATAGAAGTTTTGAGATTGTAATAGTTGCAGCTGTGCTGTAGTTTATGTTCATTTAGTACCTCCTTGGTACTTTTTTTTGATGAAATTTACATTACCTTATCAAGAAAAAACTTTAGAAGGTGCTACTTAACTTTTGCATCTGCTTGTGAGTACATCTTCTCATTGAAAAGTTCCGAATAAAGGTGTAATTTCAGAACCATGTTCTTGCGGGAACACTGTGTCTGAGCATATTGCTTCTTGAAGGAGAAATATCAGCAAATGCTTTATGTTCAAACTCAATAACACCTATTTGTAGCTCCCTCTTATCCTCTGACTGTTTCTATGCTCGGAGAATTTGCTCAGAGACTAATTAAGAGATAGGCAGGAGCTGCAACAGGAACTCTGGAATACCCTTTTACCTGAAATTTCAGAAATTTTACCTATAACCATGATACCAACAATTCATCTATCTCTATAGGTTAAACCATCTGATGTCCACACATACACCTATTACTGGTTTTACTTTTTGGGGAAGTATAAGAAGCCTTTCGGAAACATCTTTTCTACCTCTACAAGGTATGGGTAAGATCTGTGTATATTCTAACCTTCCCAGACCACACTTTGTGGGATTTCACTAAGAATGTTGTTAATGGGAAGTATAAGAAGCATTTGAAGTTAATGTATTATCTTACTGTATGAAATGTAATATATGTTTTCATAAAAACAATTGCTTGCTTGTTTAGTCTACCTTGTTTTTTTTTTTTTTTGAAAAAATGTATTACATATCTCTCCAGGATGCACTACTGCAATTTAGAGGTCAACGTATATGGGAAGCAGCAATGGCTGATTTAATGTCAAAAGGAATGCGAAATGCCCAACAGGTCAAAGTCACTTTTTGCCTTGTCATTTTGCTTGCTCTTGTCATTCATAATCTTATATCGTTAATAGTGCTTCAGGCTCTTCTCTCTGGATGTTCTGCTGGTGGTCTAGCTTCAATATTGCATTGCGATGAGTTCCGCACTTTGTTCCCAAGTAGTACCAAAGTGAAGTGCCTAAGTGATGCCGGATTATTTATGGATGCGTACTTTCCTAATCTTGAAACTCTTAATATACTTTTTTTTTCTCTTAAATTCTACAATAAAGGTTTAGTAACAAGTCCTTTGTGGATGCACAGAACTGATGTATCTGGTGGGCACGCACTCAGAGATGTTTTTAAAGGCGTAGTAAGCGTACAGGTTAGGACAACTCAAACTCTATATTGGTCAATTTCGTTAAGCAACTGACATTTGTATATAACTATCTTCGGGCCTTGCTTAGTATCAATTTGTGTAATATTTAACAGGGTCTTCAGAAGATACTACCAAGTAATTGGACGAACAAACTTGATCCAACCTCTGTAAGTTCTTTTGATATATTTTCCCTTTCAATATATGGTATCACGTCACGTTACTAATACGATTCCTATTTGTGTGCCTTTCAGTGCTTCTTTCCTCAGAATTTGATCAGCAATATCAAGACTCCATTATTTCTTCTAAATGCTGCCTATGATTTCTGGCAGGTAAATTCTTAAACTTTTACGAATTTTTAGTTTTCTCCTATTCGGAGATGGAATGCGATCAACTTTTCAGTGTTTGCATACATTGCAATCTTTGCGGAATGTTGACATTTTTTTCACTTGCAAATTCCTATAGATTCAATCCAGTTTGGCTCCTCCAGTAGCTGATCCTCATGGGTTGTGGCATGATTGTAAACTTAATTACGAAAAATGTTCTGCATCACAAATTCAATTTCTACAAGGTATGCTTCAATCAAACCTGTTACTTGGTTATTCCATAGGTATTTTAATCAATCCGTGAGACAAAAAAAAAAAATAGTACTCGTTTGTTTTCACATGGAAAAATTAGGAAGCTTCTTAGTATTTCAGTGAGAATTTGTTTCTCACCATGCGGTTTAATGAGAAATGAGTGGGAAGATCCTGTTTTTACAATACAAAGATTCACGGTGGAAAAGACCTTTATTTCTAGTGGTGTCAATATTCTTAGACCACGGACTCACATGTTGATAAAACATTTTGAGGCAGATTTCAGAAATGATATGCTAAATGCTATTAAAGGCTTCGGTGTCTCAACACAAAATGGGTTATTCATAAACTCTTGCTTCGCTCACTGCCAATCCGAGAGGCAGGATACATGGTTTGCTGACGATTCTCCCCTTATCGATAACAAGGTATGTTTAAGATTATAAATTCGTATTGAATACTGCAATAGATAATTTGCATTTTGACATCATCATTGACAAATAAACATTTGAACCATATGCAGCCGGTTGCACTTGCTGTTGGAGATTGGTATTTTGATAGAGAAGGAGTGAATGCGATTGACTGTGCTTATCCATGTGATAAAACATGTCACAACATGGTGTCTAAATAAGCTACAAATTACAATCATATTATTTTTCTGCCAACTTTGCAGAAACAAACTCATATTATTCATCATTAAATATGAGTAATTTATGGGTATATCAATTGCACTTTCCTTAAAATATGTAAAGCCTGTTGAAATCTCTACAGAGCACTTATCAAGGATGTATTTGGTATAAAGAAACTTCTTTTCCAATTGTCTCATTTTTGTTGACTTAAATGTTTTGAAAAATATTTTTGTACTTAGTTTTCTCTAATTTAAGGAAAATAGTTTCCATACATTAAGTTAGGAAAATATTTTCCAAAACCTTCTTTAAACCTCACGAAATAGGTCCGGATTCCTGACTATGGTTTGATACCTAACTTTATTTCCCTTTTTAAATTATTATTATTATGGTTGTTATTGTAATATTGTTATTGTTATTGCTCGACTCTGACCCTACTCCCAACCTTATCCCTAGACCCAAATTTTGACATCAACTCAAGATTTAAATGTCAACTTGAACTAAGATCCAACATTGATTTTTGATTTGGTCCTCGACTCTTGCTCTCGACATTTGAATCCGATCTAGAATTTGAATTTTTACCCAAACAATACTAAAAAAATAGTCAAAAACAACCTCGAAAGTTGGTTAATAAACAAAATCGATCTAAAATTGTAGGTCGAGAAAAATTTGACCTTGAGAGGTTCACTTTTTTTTAAAAAAAATAGAAACTTTTGAGCTCAGATGGCTAACACTTAATACAAAATAATAAAATGCACCATCCAAAGTTCGAGATGCTTATTGGTTAAAGATTATGTTGAATTTTACTTATACTCTTTAAATTTATATTTTCGTGAAAAAAAATTGGTGTAACGACCTGTTCCTGTCGTTATAGAAAAGCCATTAGGGAAAGAATTTGGGTTAGAAAACTTTTTCGTAGTAGCTTGAGAATTCCTAGCCTAGTCCAAATTAGGACAAAATCAGAGTCAGTAAGGTCTAGGGAGATCTGGTAACGAATGAGAGATCGAATCATGATTTTGATCACATGAGTAGATAACCAAGGAGTTAAGGAACCTGTACGACTTTACGGAATTAAATTCGGGCGAGTAGAACTCCTGAAACTAATCTTAGCGTGAAGGGGTAGTTTCTGAGTGTCATGGGTTGAAGGTGTGTTGTGAAATGGGGGTTTGAAACTCAACTTTTGACTCTCTGTTTCCTTGCAAGCCGCCAAGGTGAGGGCCGCTGTGGCAGGTTGGGTCCCGCTACGGCGGGCCAATCGCGAATTAGGTCGAAATTAAACCCCAAAAACGTTATTTTCTGCAGGTCTCATTCTTGAGAGCTAGGAGACGACCCCAGGCGATTCCCTGACTGTTTTCCACTATTTTTGGTGCTAAAGGTAAGGAATTTACCCCCCTAATCCATTTTTCGATCCACAGAACTTAGATTCTCGATTGTATATTGTTGGGGGAGGGTTTTTGAACTGAATTGGATGGTGGAAAAAAGCCCTAGCTGCACCTTAGGATCATGGGTTTGGTCTTGGGTTATTGAATTGTCATATTCCGGGTAAATTAGACCTTAATTATTGATCCTTGTATTGAATTGATTGTTTGTAGACCTAGAACAAGCGGAAATAATCCGAAAAGGGAAGAATCAAGTTTTTTAGAAGGATTCAAGCTTGTTCTCGAGGTAGGTGATGGTTTGATTTCTTGTTTGTGTGATTATGTTAGTAATTGCTTCATTGTAATGTATGTATATATACGAATATTGCACTATGATCACACCTAACAAGCGGAAATAATCCGAAAAGGGAAGAATCAAGTTTTTTAGAAGGATTCAAGCTTGTTCTCGAGGTAGGTGATGGTTTGATTTCTTGTTTGTGTGATTATGTTAGTAATTGCTTCATTGTAATGTATGTATATATACGAATATTGCACTATGATCACACCTAATGCCATGAATCAACACTTGATTGTATGATTTTGAGAATGAGCATTGTGATTGTGGCTTGTTTAGTGGATTGGGTGTAACGTTCCAACATACTAACTGGGATCGGATGTCACGTACCGACATACATATTGGAACGGGTGTCACATTCCGACATACTAACTTGGATCGGGTACCACGTTCCGGTGCACTAACAGTTTGGTATGGGTTCCATGAGAGGACCATTGAATTGTTGTGATTACTTGTTAAGGAGAATGTGGAATTGTAAGTTGTTCATGATTGATAATAGGTATATGTGTTTATATTCTGTATATGCATGTTTACTATGTTGTAACTACTTGTATATGTTTCACTTACTCGAATAGCTGTGTGATCCTACCAGTACACTGTGGTTGTGTACTGATACTGCACTTGCTCTTTCTTTGTTGAGAACAGGGCATCTACAGGTTGCTACTGATAGTCCTCGTTTAGGAGATCAATGAACAATTGAATTCAAGGGTGAGCCAGTTCTTCAAGGCTGTCATAAGTTCTCTTTTTGCTCAGTCCCTCGTATTCGTACTTAGATTAGTACTCTAGATGATCAGTTGTTTTAGCTTTCGGGGTTGTGCCCCTTTTTCTTTAGACTTATGGTTTTTTGTTAGAGTTTTGGTACATTGACTAGACTTTTGGAGTTTATGGGAACTCTACTTATTTCTACATTTAAACATGCTTCCATATCTTTAAATGTGTAGTTCTTGAGTTAACTAATTAGTATTAATGGTTCTCCCATCGGAGGGTTAGTGTGGGTGCTAATCACGACGGTCAGGGTCGTGAAAAAGTTGGTATCAGAGTCCTAGGTTCGTTGATTTCGGTGTACCAAAACGAGTCTAGTAGAGTCTTGCAGAATGGTACGGAGACGTCTGTACTTTTCTTCGAGAGTCTATAGGACTTTAGGAAATCTCTCTATTTTCTCCTATCTCCTTTTGTGCTATAACTTGATTCCAATTGGTATCTGGCGATCCGAATTGGTATCTAACCTCTTTCACTCTTCTGTCCGCAGATGGTTAACACTAGGTTCAATGGTGTTAGGCCCGCAACTCCCATCACCGAGCCAGCTGAGGAATCCCCAACAAGAGGTCACGATCGAGGCTGGGGTAGAGGGAGAGCAAGGGCAGATGGAGAGTAGCACCTGCTAGGGGTGGAGATCCGATTGAGAATGCTCCCAAAAATGAGTTCCCTGCTCCGCATCATGAAGAGATAGATGAGAATGTTGAGGTTGAGAATGATGAAGATGTTGGGCAAGAGGAAGAGGTACAGGCTGAGACTACATGTATTCCTCCCTTAGACCCAGTATTAGCTGAATAGATCATTTCTTTCCTGAAGGGATTGGTTGGTCTTGGAGTTCTTCTCGCAGTTCAAGCAACTCAAACTCCCGCCAACTCCCTATTGCTATTACTGTTCCCAAGTTGGATGGAACTGTAAGTGCTGATGCCTTTTTCCGTCCTTTGTTGGGTCCTGTGATGACTGGTAATGAACACGAAATATTGACCAAGTTTCTGAAACTGAAGTCTCCAGTATTCCATGGTTCTGAGAATAAGGACGCCTATGAGTTCATCTTAGATTGTTAAGAGAGAATGCATAAGTTGGGTATTGTCCATCAACATGGAGTAGAGTTTGTGACTTTTCAGCTTCAAGGTGAGGCTATGCAGTGGTGGAGAGCTTATGTGGAATACAGAACGTCAGCTTTACCCCTACTCACTTGGACCCAGTTTCATGCGATGTTCTTGGAGAAGTATGTGCCTCAAACTTTGATAGATCGTACGAAGGATGAGTTCATGGCTTTGGAACAAGGTGGTATGTTTGTAGCTGCTTATGAGGCTAAGTTCCATGCTTTGTCTAGATATGCTACGCAGTTAGTGACTATTGAGGAAGAGAGAATCTGTCTATTCGTCAAGGGACTGAATTCTGAGTTACAGGTATTGTTTGTGCAAATGACTTCTGTAGGAAAAAGTTTTAATGAGGTAACGGATTTTGGGAAGAAAGTGGAAGGAGTGAGGCGCAATGGGCAGGCTAAGGCGTTGGCTAAGAAAGCCAAGAGCACTTGTAACTTTCAGGGTTCCTACTCCAGAGGTTTAGGGAGGCCGACACTTGCAGCCCGACCAATTTCGTCCGCTATGCCTGCTTCTACAAGTAATTACTCGGGAACTCAGCCTCAGAATTTGATTCAGGATAGCCAGGACGCCGCACCTTCGGCGGACAGCATGTCATCTTTTGACCGCACTTGTTATAATTGTGGAGAACCTGGGCATATAAGGAGAAATTGTCCCCACCCACGTATGTTGGACCTCGCGCAATAGCAGACTAGAGCAGTGGTACCCTCGGGAAATGGTAATAATGGTTGAGGACGTCCTCAAGGTGCGCGAGGAGGAAATCAGCGAGGCCGTGGAGGTGGGGAAAATGGTAACGTAGGAAGAGGTACGGCGTAGACAGGTAGGGAAGTCGCCCGTCAATATGACAGGGCTCGGTGTTATGCCTTTCCAAGCAAGAGCGAGGCAGAGTCTTCTGACGCAGTGATCACAGTACCATTCTTGTCTGTGACCGGCTTGCTAATGTGTTATTTGATCCGGGTTCTACTTATTCTTATATGCCCTTTCAGTTTGCCTTGTCATTTGATATGATTTGTGATATACTTGATACCCCCCATCCATGTTTCTACCCCAGTTGGAGAGTCTATCATAGTCACCTATGTTTATCGTGCTTGTTATGTTATGTTTATGGGTTTCCAAACTTTGGCTGATTTGGTTATATTGGATATGAAGGGCTTTTATATAATCTTAGGCATGACTTGGTTGTCCCTCTATTATGTTGTGCTTAATTGTAATACTAAGTCTGTGACTCTAGAGATTTCGGGTAGGGAAAAGTTAGAGTGGGAATAGGTGTACAATCCTAAGCCAGCTAAGATCATATCCTCCATTTGGGCTAGGAAACTGGTGGGGCAGTGTTGTTTGGCATATTTGGCTCATATTCAGGATGTTGAGGTTGAGTCTCCCTCTATTGAGCTATTGATTTGCCTGTTATGCCTCCGGATATAGATGTAGATTTCTGCATTGATTTGGAACCTGGTACCCACCCCATTTCCATCCCTCCGTATCACATCGCCCCGGTAGAATTGAGAGAGCTTAAGGCTAAACTCCAAGAACTTCTTGATAAAGGTTTTATCCGACCTAGTGCTTCCTTGTTGGGTGCTCATGTCTTGTTTGTTAAGAAAAAAGATGGTAGTATGAGGATGTGCATAGCTTACTGGCAATTGAATAGAGTCACCATTCGAAACAAGTACCTATTGCCTCGAATAGATGACCTTTTCGATCAGTGGCAAGGTGCGTCAGTTTTCTGTAAGATTGATCTAAGGTCTGGGTACCATCAGTCCTGAGGATGTACCCAAGACGACATTTAGCACCAGCTATGGGCACTATGAGTTTCTAGTGATGTCGTTCGGGTTGACAAATGCGCCTGCAGATTTCACGAGTTTAATGAATGGTGTGTTCAAACCATTTCTTGATTCGTTTGTGATAGTATTTATTGATGATATTTTGGTTTATTTGAAAAGTAAGGAAATGCCGACCATCTTCGTATTGTTCTGGATGTTCTTGGAAAACAAAAGTTGTATGCGAAATTTTCTAAGTGTGAATTTTGGTTGACTTCAGTTACCTTTTTGGGGCATGTAGTTTCAAGGGAAGGGGTAATGGTAGATCCCCGAAATATTGAAGCGGTTAAGAATTGGGTTCGTCCTAGCTCTATGACTGAAGTTAGAAGTTTTATGGGGCTCGTTAGCTACTATCGTCGATTTGTGAAGAAATTTGCTTCTATTGCCATGCATCTGGCAAGGTTGACAAAAAAGGAGGTGTCGTTTGAATGGACCGAAAAATGTGATGAGAGCTTTCAAAAGCTCAAGACTCTTTTGACCACAACACCTATTCTAGCACTACCGGTGGAAGGTAAAGATTTTATTGTTTATTGTGATGCTTCCCATTCGGGTTTGGGTGTTGTGTTAATGTAGGATAAGAATATTATAGCTTATGTATCGCTGCAGTTGAAGGTGCATGAGACAAATTACCTAACACATGATTTAAAGTTGGCAGCGGTAGTGTTTGCTCTTAAGATCTGTTTTGCTATCACCAAGGTACCAACTTTCCGACAATGTAACTAGTGTCCTTACTTCAAATGAAATCCCTTTTTCACACAATGAATATGATTTTGACTACAAGGATTCATTCAACACTCACGCTCAAAAGTAATTTCAAGTATAATTAGTGCTCAATACCATAATCTTGCCCTTATTTTCACTGCTTAGACTCTCCAAACTAGTTGCTAGGATCACTATAGGACTTTTGTTAGCTTGTAATGTAGGCTCATGGTTAGGTGTGGTACATTTGGGTACTTTTTAGTGACTTTCTGCCCTCCTTGACATTACATTGGCTATTTACCTCTTCCTTGACCTATTTTTGGCAACTTTTCATCTCAATTTCTTTCCCTTAACTCTTTTCACCCAAGAAGGCGACTTTTGTCTTTCATTTCTCACTTTCTTCTTTTTCTTTCACTTTCTTTTTCTTTTATTTCTTTCAACACTTTTATTTTGCTTCTTTTGCACAAAGTCACATCCTCTTTCATACTTTTTCTCTTTTCACCACTAAACTCTTTTCATACCCTTTTTCCATTTGGTTTCCTTTTTCATAGCCACCATCAACTTATGCATTTTGCGTTGGTTGAGGTGCATAATGTACGATGTCGGACCAGGGCCAAGATCAAGGTAAATTTTGGGCTTAGCCACCCTCAACTCAAGCTTTTGGCCTAAGTCAAGGTGCACATGTCCAAAGAGGGACTGGGGCCAAGACAATGTTTTAAGGGAAGGTGAGTTACGTGAATCAAAAGAATTGGTCAATTTTAGGCTCAAATATTTGGATCAAAAGGGAATAATGCTACCATTTGGTTAGATCATTTTAGGCTTAAGTGGACTAATTTGAACAATGGCGTATGATCACTTCCTAACTTCTAGCCTAGATTATCCTAGCAGGACCAATGGGGCAAGTTCTAGATTGGCACAAAACTGTCTGAACAATCAACTATTCTCACACTCTTGGCACATCATTTCATTATCAGATTATCAGTTACCAGTTCAAGTTTTAGCTTAAGTCATGTGGTCAAGTTGGTTCATTATCATGTCATATTAAGAGCCAACACATTCAACTCATTCTAGCCTATAGATTTTAACACATATCACAATTTATTTTTGGACGGGTTTCATTTTTTTTATTCTTGACTATCCCATCATGCTTCATTCTTTCTCATGCTTCTACATATACAATCCTAACACATGCCGGTTCAACATAAATTAAAATAGTGTCTTGGGGAAAAAGAACATATGCAAGAAAACCCCAAGAGAGGATTATGAGTTGGGTTACTCAGACTTCACCCTATCACTCACAATCCGTTTACCCTACCCCTAATAAAATAAAGTGCTATTGTCCTCAAAGCACACAAAAATAAGCAATAAAGAATAGGGTGAAGGTGAAGAAAACCTGTGGCACAAATGTGCCGAAGAACTCTACAAGCGGGTAGGTTCGGTTTCCCAGAGCCAGTTGGATCAACATGGGGAACGCCATCAGTAGCGCTCCAATCGATCATCTCATCATCATCAGTAGTGCTCACTTCATGGGGAATGCCATCAGTAGCGCTCCCATCTATCATCTCAGCACCATCAGTAGTGCTCACATCATCTCTTACAGTAGCAAAAGCCTCAGTAGCGGGCACAAAACTCGACGCCCCAAGAGCACTCTCACGAACCCTCTGCTGGCACAACTCCCCGTCTACAATAGATGCTCTCCTAGCATACATAGTATGTTGGCGCTCCCTCTTCTTTTCCCTCGCATCCTCAGTGGCATCAGAAGTGTGGCTGGACAGGTGCCTTTTCCCTCGGGCACGAGTGGACTCGGATTGCGGTATGTCCTCGCTGAAAAGAGCATCTAACACCGTATCATCAGTTGGCGCAGTAGGGGCTGACTCTGGCGCATCCATGGATGGAACTAGGATGGCATCAAGATCAACCCGAAGACGATCTAACTCAGTATGGAAAGAGGAGATATTTGTGGTAGGGGATGGTCACTCGAGGAATCTCAACTCGAAGGCATCCAGGCGCTTATTAACGGGGTGGACCTTTAGGTCCATCATGTGCTCATCCTCCTCTCCATCCTGGCCTCGGACTCTGAGATAGACCGCTACATCCAAGGCTTCACATGATGATTCAGTGTGGCCATCTGTGCCTCCAATTTTTGAACACGGGCAAGGGGCACGGCAGCAAACCCGGAAGAAGGAGTGGATCTGGATGAGCTAGGGGCCCGACTGGAGGCCTGAGATAGGGAGGCCGGGGCATCATCAGTGTGGGCTGGAGGGGCAAGGTCCTCACCCTACATCTACTCCACATCAGCTTCTAAATCTGCTCCTAATGGTGGCACCTCAATATGTGGACCCCGTCATGGTGCATCTACGTTGGCCCCATCCCAAATAAGGCCGATGTCGAGGGTACCGGTCGCCTGTACTAATTTGTCACAATGCCAGATAGGCACCCCAGAGTCCCTGCACAACTCGAAGATCATACACGGGAAAGGTAAAGTAGCGGTAGACCTGAACGCCATCTCATGGATTTCTGCCAACAGCATGCGGGCAAAGTCAATCTCGAACCCAGTTACCAAAGTCGCAACCATCACTGCTCTATCCCAAGTAAGCGCTTTATCGGCCTTAGTGGGCGATACCCTGTTCCTTACCAAAAACCAGAAGAACTTGGCTACCAAATTTAGGGTGGCCTTCCGAATACCCAAAGGCGGTGTGCTGGCCCATTCCGCGCGCTCTCCTTCCACAACTATGTACCTGGCCAGCCAAAGTAATACAACGTCCCTCTTCTCTGCATTCCGCTGGAACGCTCCACTACTCACAATGTCCCACCTGTAGTCAAATTCTACGGTGTTGAGTTCCCAAGTGGTGCTCGGACCATTGAGAAATTGGCTGATGGTGACCTCATAAATATCTACAGAAACCCCACGCACTAGTGTAGCCTTGAGTGGTGCCTGGGCTGCGGGCTTAGCATTTTTATGAATAGAACCCTTTAGAGTGGCTGCGTAGGAAGCATAAAACTCCCTCACGATCTTCACACTATAAGTCTCGGGGCTTCGAGCCATCCACTCGCATTTGTGTTTCTGAAAGAGCCGGTGGATGTTGGGTATGGTGTGTACGCTCCCTATGAGAACTCTGCGCTCCTCTGTGATAAGCCGGGCCATCTTCTATTTCTCATTTAACATCTTGGCATCCCAGTAGATTTGCCATTAACCCTCAACGCACCATCTATTAGGCTCCTTAGCAACTGGAGCAGGGTCGGTGTTAGGTGGAACTGGAATATTCCCCGAACTAGTAGCCTCATCAGACGAGGCAGCCCTACCATGTGAACTGGAGCCAGTGGCGGATCCAGAATCATACCTTGAAGCAGAGGCGGACTCAGAACCAGAAGTAGACCCAGCCGGTGATCCAATCAGTGTATCCTCCTCGTCAGACTGGAGGTAGTGACTACATCGAGAACCACTGCTTGGATTGATTCCAGGTAGTCCTGGGTGTTGTGGGTGTGTCCTTCCAGTGGGGGGAATATATGCGGGGTCATTCTCCGCATCAGTATCTTCATTGATTAGCTGACGGGTTGGTGCCGTTGATTTGGACCTGCCCTTTTGTGCGACGGCCGGAGCTATCTTTGGAGCCATGGTACCTGTGGAGGGTGAATTAGTACCAATATAACCTAAAAACACACTCAAAAATATTTTAGAACAAAGAACGAACCAAACGAAAAAACTAAAAAAAACTTTCAGACAGTGGCTTCAGTGGCCACATACGGTGGGTACCTACGGTCCGTGGATCCCCTCCGTAGGTCAGACGTCTCAAAAAGTTGGGATCTAATGGGAATCATGGATGTGCAGAACGGTCTGTAGGTTGACCTAGGGACCGTAGTCCAGCTCCGTGGTTCCACACTTAGTGGAATTGCTATGTGCCACAGACCACGGACCTAATCTACGGTCCGTAGACTGACCTATGGTCAGTAGACGGGGTCTCGTGGATCAAGTCTGTGCCAGGTATCTGACATGCCTCATGTTTGAACCAACTTTCGACAATTTCAATCATTCATCCTAAGTCTAATCATGCATTTCAACACAATTTATGATAGTTTCTCATCCCTAAGGCCCAATTACTCATTTTTTAACATGTATTGCATACAAAACTAGGAACCCTAGGTCCAAACTTTCATTTAGACCAAATTTTCACCGAGTTATTTAATTACTAAGACTACACAATCACTATCTATCGTCCCATGGGTGTTTCTAACATACAATTCATGAGGAACACATACAATATCACACCCAAGGTCAAGATCCACTTCCTGACTTTCAATAACAACAATGAACCGGAATTCAAAGTGAAGGGAAAGCTGACTACCTTACAAGCAAAGGAAGTGGGTGATGGTGTGATGACTTTAGACTTCCAACAACTTCTTACTAGCCTTTTCGCCGAACTCGGACATCGAAAACTCTGGAAAAAGGGGAATGAGGGAATTTGGGAGAGAGGAAAGTGAATTGGGATTTATGAGGAAATGGAAGGGGAGTGATTAATATTAAGGGATTTTAGAAGATGAGAGGTTTAAAAATGGTTGGGGGGAGTTTTGGTAATGGGGGAATGCTTTAAAAATGAGGGGTTTATAAATAGAGGTCCGGGCTGGGTCGGGCAGAAACTAGGGTTTCGACCCATGAGACCCCATCCACGGTCCGTGGGTCGACCTACGGACCGTAGATGGGGTCCGTAGGTCTCTTCTTCACTTAGAAAAATTAGGGAACCTACATGGGGTCTACATATACCATTCAGGGTCCGTAGTTTGACCTACGGACCGTCGATGGTCTTTGTAGACCTCTATACCAGACATTTTATGTAGATTTTGCTTTTCGACCCTGCACATGTAGCAACCATTAGTCCTCTCTTTTTACATTTTCTGGACTCTTTTTAGACACGGACCCTATGCTATATCTAGCTAACACTAAAATAAAAATTAAACTCCTACCTAAAGGAATGCAGAAAGGCAAATAAACAAAGAGAACTACTAAACCGAAAAGAAAAACCTATAGTTGGCTAGATGGTACATCTTGGGTTGCCTCCCAAGCAACGCTTGATTTAACGTCGCGGCACGACGCAGGCCTCTTGATTACTCAGACTTCATCAAGATAGTAGGCATCAACAACTTCTTGCATATTTTCCGCATTTCCCACATAGACCTTGATCCTTTGCCCATTTACCTCGAACCTTGTTCCCTCACTGTTCTCAAGCTCAACCGCTCCATGTGGGAGCACTTGCGTGACTAAGAATGGCCCAGTCCACTTGGACTTGATCTTGCCCGGAAACAAGCGCAACCTAGATTTGAATAGAAGCACCAGATTACCCACAACAAATTCTCGCTTTTCAATCCTTTGATCATGATACTTCTTCATCTTCTCCTTGTACAAGGCTGAACTTTCATAAGCTCTTAGGTGAAACTCACCAAGCACATTCAAGTCACTCATTCGCTGATTCGATGCGTCACCCCAATCCAAATTTAGTTTCTTTAGCGCCTACATGGCCTTATGCTCTAGCTCTACCGGCAAATGGCAATACTTTCCATATACAAGTTGGTAGAGGGACATACCTATGGGAGTCTTGAATGCGATGCAATAGGCCCATAGAGCATCATCAAGGTTCCTTGACCAATTAGTTCTATTTGCATTCACAGTCTTCACCAAAATATGTTTGATCTCTCTGTTGGACACTTCAACTTGCCCAGTAGACTGTGGATGGTAAGGAGTGGCTACATTATGGCGGACGCCATATTTCTCAAGTAACGCATTGAACAACTTATTACAAAAGTGGGAACCTCCATCGCTAATAATCTCCCTAGGTGTACCAAATCTGGAGAAGATATTCTTTTTCAGGAATGCGGTGACACTTTTACCTTAATTATTGGAAAGCGCAATTGCTTCCACCCACTTCGACACATAATCAACTGCAACAAGAATATACTTCATCCCATGTGAACTCATAAATGGACCCATAAAATCAGTGCCCTATACATCAAACAACTCTATCACCAATATTGGATTCATAGGAAGCTCTTGCCTCTTTGAAATTCCTCCTTCTCTTTGGCAACGGTCACACGACTTGGCAAAATCATGAGCATCTTGGTGGATTGTAGGCCAGTAATACCCACACTGCAAAATTTTATGCGCAGTTCGAATACCACTATGATGCCCACCAACAGGCAATAAGTGACACGCCTCTAGTATACTCAACATCTCGACTTCGGGCACACAATGACGAATAATCCCATCAGCGCAACTACGATACAAGTAAGGCTCATCCCAAAAGAACTTCTTCATATCATGCATAAACTTTTTCCTTTGGTGAAAAGACAAATCTGATGGCACCAGATCACTTGCCAAGTAGTTAGCAAAGTCTGCGAACCAAGGAATCAGATCATGAGAAGCAGCCAATACCTGTTCATCTGGAAAAGCATCATTAATTTCAGCCCTATCACCAAGCTTGAGCATAGCTTCATCCTCTAATCTGGACAAGTGATCGGCAACCTGGTTTTCTGTCCCCTTTCTATCTTTCACCACAAAGTCGAACTCTTACAGCAACAACACCCATCTAATCAACCTCAATTTTGCATCTTTCTTAGCCATCAAATACCTTAATGCAGAATGGTCAGTATGCACAATGACCTTAGTACCAAGTAAGTAGGATCGAAATTTCTTGAATGCGAAAACCACTGCAAGAAGTTCCTGTTTTGTCACTGTATAGTTCTTTTGAGCCACATTTAGAGCTTTGCTAGCATAGTAAATAGGATGAAGAATCTTCTCTCGCCTCTGTCCCAATACCACACCAAACACCACTCCACTTACATCACACATCACTTCAAAGGATTACCCCTAATCCGGTGAAATAATGATAGGTGCGGAAACTAGCTTTTCTTTCAACTCTCCAAATTCTCTTAGACAAGCATCATCAAACTCAAACCTACACTCCTTTTCGAGCAATTTGCACAATGGGTGTGCAATTTTGGAGAAAAATCTTTGATAAATCTCCTATAGAACCCTGCATCCCCAGCAAAACTTCTAACACCATTTACAGAGATAGGTGGTGGAATCTTTTCTATTACCTCTACTTTCTCTCTATCAACCTCAATATCCTTCTCAGGGATCCGACGACCCAGAACTATCCCTTCTTTCACCATGAAGTGGCACTTCTCCTAATTGAGCAAAAGATTGCACTCTTCACACCGTTTAAGCACCTCAGCCAAATGATCCGGACAACGATCAAAAGAGTCACCTACCACAAAGAAATCATCCATGAATACCTCAATAGTATCCTCCACAATATAAGAAGATATCGACATCATACAACGCTGAAAGGTCGCTGGAGCATTACACAACCCAAATGGCATCCGTTTGAAGGCGAAAGTCCCATAAGGGCAAGTGAAGGTGGTCTTTTCTTGGTCTACCGGAGCTAGAGAAATCTGATTGTAGCCCGAATAACCATCAAGGAAACAATACCAACCCTTACCCGCAAGTCGGTCCAATATCTGATTCATGAACGACATAGGAAAGTGGTCCCTTTCTGTATAAGCATTTAATTTCCGATAGTCAATGCAGACTCTCCATCCGGTCACTGGCCGCATCGAAACTAGCTCGTTTCTCTCATTAGGTACCACAATAATCCCACCTTTCTTGGGCACACACTAAAAATGACACACCGAACTACTATATGTAATTGGATAAATAACTCTAGCATCCAACCACTTGATGATTTTCTTCTTAACTACCTCTTGCATAGGCGGATTTAGTCTTCTCTGGTGCTCAATACTAGGCTTGTGATCCGGCATGAGTTTAATTTTATGAGAACAAATACCAGGAGGAATAGTCCACCCAATATCCCGCTTGAAGCTCTTCAACACGGAGACCAATGCCTCAACTTATGTCACATTTAAATCTGCCACAATGATGACCGGCAAAGTACCATCTCTCCCCAAGAATACATACCTCAAATGTGATGGTAGAGCCTTAAGCTCCAATTTCGGAGCCTCCTCAACAGACGGTCTTGCAGGTGGAGAGTCGCGATTATTCATGTCTAACTCCAATCTCTTTGGTTTTTAATGGAATTCGAACCTATCAAGTGCGGCGACCAATTCATCATAGTCTTCAATACCATCACCTTCAAAATTCATCATTACCACTTCTAGTGCATTAACACCCAACCTCTCTTCAATAGACACCTCAGAACCATTCTCTATAATATGATTTACCACAGATACTGACTTGAGCTCACTACTCTGCTTCATGGATCTGCAAATGTTGAAAGTTACCTCTTCATTGTTCAATCAAAATTTCATCTGCCCTTTCACCATATCAACCAAGGCGCCCAGTGGCAAGGAATGGTCTCCCAAGGATAATGGGAACCTCAAAGTCAACCTCACAATCAAGTATCACAAAATCCGTCGGAAAGATAAAAGACTCCACTTTCACTAGTACATCTTGCAGCACACCAATGGGCTTCTTCACAGTTCTATCGGCCATAAGCAGTCGCATCACAGTCGGTTTTGGATCCCCTAAACCCAACTTCTTGTAAATAGACAACGACATCAGATTAATACTAGCACCTAAATCACACAACGCCCTTGCAAAATATAGCAACCCAATGGTATAAGGAATAATGAAAGCACCAGGATCCTCCTTCTTCTGCACAAGGGACCTCGTAGCAATGGCACTACAATGTTGCAACCTATCATCATCTTCAAAACTCACGGCCCTTTTCTTTGTCATCAAATCTTTCATGAACTTCGCATACCCAGGCATTTTCTCCAAGGCTTCTATCAACAAAACATTGATGAAAATTTGCTTCAACATATCGATAAACATGTGGTATTTTCCTTCTTCAGTATTCTTCACTAACCTCTGTGGGAAGCGAGGTGGAGTTCTAGGCATGGGGACAACTTTCTAGTTTATCTCCACTTCCTTCTCTGTCACATTCTCGGACTCTCCAGTAACCTCGATCTCATCATCATCTTTAGTAACCTCAACTTCAACCTCAGACGACATGGGTGGATTAATGGTCTACTTACCCCCTCGAGTAGTGACTTCCATACAATGCCCATCATTCTTTGAATTTTGGATGGTGTTGCTAGGAAGTGTGATAGGCTGTCGTGGATTGACTGTAGTGGACAAATGATTCATCTGCTTCTCAAGCTGCTTGATCGACACCGCATGGGCATCAACTTTTTGACCGATTCCAGACAAGTCATTTCGCATCTCTTTCACATTCTCATCAGTCGAATCAAATCTCTTCATCATCTTCTGCATCATATCCTCAATACGTGACATACTACCCCTAGCTTCCCTATTACCAGATCCCCAATTTTGAGGAGGAACATATGGCCCACCCCTATCGTTTCTATTTCCATAGTTGTTTCGGTTGTAGTTTTTATTGTGATTGTAGTTCCCATCCCAGACATAATGACCCTCTCGGTTGTAGTTTCCATAGTTCCTACCTTGGTTTCCTTGACCTTGGCGCCAATTATCCAAATTGGAACCTTGGACGTGGTCTCGGAAACCTCCCATCTGATCATTCACTACATAAGTATCCTCTTCATAGTAGCACTCCTCAATCGGTGGTGGATTTTTAGTCAAATAATTCACAACATTTATCTTTTCGGTACCTCTGCTCACATACTTCAACACCAACCCAAGTTCTGTCCTCATCTGAGCCATCTCCTCACGAATGTCATCGATAGATTGACTAGGTGCAAATTGAACAGCAAAAGTGCTTCTTCCAATGACCCTCCCGTGATAGTATCAAGCACAGCCTTACCATTGTCATCTTGGCCTCTGTAGAAATACTCCTTCAGTGACTCATCATCAATAAGGTGGTCTAGAACACTTCTTATGAAAGAAGTAAACCTGTCCCACGAACTACTCACAGACTCTCCAGGCAGTGCTACGAAGTTTTTGAGTTTATCTTTGTGGTTCAGCTTCTTTGACACTGGGAAGTATTTTGTCATGAACACTTTATACAATTGATCTGATGTGTGAATTGAGTTATAAGGAAGCTCACAAGTCATACAGCAGAATCTCCGGTCAATGATAGAGGGAAGACACTCAACCCTATGACATCCATGTCTAAATCCGGTCAACCCACGCAACTCTTGCAAACACTCCTTAACTTGGACATGTGCCCATGTGGATTGTCCGATGCCATACCAGAGAACAAACCCCTCGCTGTAAGCATCTGCATCAGAGTGCTCGTCACCATGAATGTATGCCACGCAGGTAGAGGAGGTAGAACAATAGGTTCTTCAGATTCAGTGGCATTGAAGTCGACCCTATAGTTATCACGCAGCCTTGGTTCTGGTGGATTCTGTACCCTCAAAGCATCTCCCAATATATTTCCACCTTGATTTTTAGCATTCTTATAATCAACCCTAGGAGGCTGCAACTCAACTCCATCACCTAGATTCCCTTCGCAAAGTTCTGTTCAATTCTGGATCGTAAGGAGTCAGTGGTTCACCTTGACTCCATATACTTGGCATACACTAGAGTAGGAACCTGAGAGAAACAAAAACAAAAGAAAAAGTAAAATTAGGAAATAATTGACTAAAGTTCAATAATGTAGTTAAACTTAATCTAAAATCCTTATTCCCCGGCAGCGGCGCCAAAATTTGATACGCTTAAATTATACCTCCCTAAAGAAGTATAAGCGATCGTTATCAAGTAAAAAACCCAACTTGGAGGTTGGGGTCGATCCCACGAGGAATATTGTTTAGACTTAACTTTAACTTACAATTATATTCATTTAATCAACGTATTTCCGAGACAACTAAGTAAAGGGGGGGTTTGGGAAATTAATAATTGATCGTTGTTTAGAGAACGAGTGAGAAAGATTCAAAATTTGTTGCTATCAATGAGAGAGAGAAACTAGGGTGTATGTGTTCCCCATAAGCTCATAACGCTGTGATGAGTCCACAATTTGGACTCATTTTAGGGCTATATTTTGATAGAATTAGTGTCCTCAAATGCATATTTTGTCTTAATATCTGATGAAAATCCTTAAGTGTCAGGTATTTAGAGTTTGAGGCAAAAGCATGGACACTACTTGGCAAGAAGGAACAAGGCGGTTGAAAATAACAAAGAAATGAAGTCTTGAAGATCGCCGAGCCTAGTTGGCGAGTCGCCAATAGGCCTGGAGATCGCCTTTTGTTCCAGTGTGCTGAGCCTTGAAGGAAAATGTCAAGTTGGTGATGAAATGGACCAGTCGGCGTGTCACCGATCAGTTCCGCGAAGCAGTACCATACTGACCAACGACTCAAAATATGAAGAGGCTGAAGGCTAAAGCAGGAAAGCGATGAAATTGACCAAAAGGTGGATCGCCGAGCGTATCAGCGATCCCGACTAACTGTGCCAAAGGTCCTCCGCATCACAAATTTTCAAACACTATAAATACTCGTTTAGTAGTTGTGTATGAACTGAATGAGATTGTGGTTGCAAATACGATTTCATCTTACTGTTTTTGGCTTGCTCGAGAGAGAGAGGTCGTAGAACTAAGACTACTAAATTGATAGTCGGTGGTATTGGGTCTACATGGGTTCAGCTCGAGATAGTGAATCTTAGTCCTTCTCCCACACATTCAGCTCGATAGAGTGACTGGGCTAAGGTGAAGCCTGTGCTTAATGCGGCAACTCGGTGTTTGAGACAAACCGAGTTGATTCGGGGTAAGTTGCTCGAGAGAGAATTTACCCCCACTATAGTCTAGCCTAGTCACAAATGCTCAACAATTTACTATTAAAAGCATGTACCCGATTGTCTAGTTTAACTCATATTCCTATCACATCCCAAGAATCCCATCTCCATATCTCGTTTCCTTATATTTTTACTCTTTTTTTAGATGTTAATTAATACAAACCCCCATTGATAATTGAAGCTTGCGTCACTCCTTAGATTTAGTATGTTTTTATTCGTTAATATTTATAGCTATGACTAATTATAACTTGATTTTATTTTTCTACTATTTCTCAAAACCACTCCTTGTGGGAACGATCCCAACCCTTGGTTGGGTTATATCACTACACGCGATCATTTGTCACTTGAACCAAAATAGTGTCAGTTGATGACGTCGAACATCAAAATGGCGCCGCTGTCGGGGAGTGGTGTTATTTGAGAATTGGTAGTTTAGTTAAATTTTTGGTCTTCGTAATCGTATTTTATTAACTTTATTTTTTGTTTGGTTTTTCTTTTAAGTTGTTGTTGTATGCAGATACCCTGAGCATGGCTGAGGGAAATGGTAGAAAATTGGCTGAGACGAATCAAGAAGTCGAGAGAAACTTCAAGTTATCCGCACTGGTAACTCAGTTGAATGATTTGGCCACCAAAATATCAGAGGTGGAAGACTAATGCAAAAGTCAAGGGAGGTACATATAACCTCATGAGCGAAAAAAGTCTAGAGACAGGGAGAACAATCGTGTCGAGGACACACTACAAACCATTCTCCAAAAGATCACCGAACAAGATCGAGTGTTGGAAGAGATGAAGAAGAGTATTAAAGTATTGAATCAGATGATTGGCTCTCATTCTAGATCTATCCAGCTGATCAGGACACTCATGAGTTATACAGTGCCTCATCTCTACTCAAATGAACTATTGAGGTTACCTAATAACACTAGGGCCAACCCTAATTATGGAGAGTGAGTAAGGACTTACGTCGGGCCATGACGTTAACTAAGGCGCTTCCTGGGAAGCAGCCCAGTCTTAATTGCTTTCTTTTAAGTTTAGAATAATGGTGTGTTGATTATGCGGGATAACGTGAGGGAAATGTTGAAAAGTGTAACTTGGCAAGTTAGAGATCCAGTGGGCGAATCACCAACAAAGTTGGCTACACTGACTGAGACCGTTGTTAGACTTAAGACAAATTCAAAATGAGAGTCGGTAAAACTCGGCGAACCCTTGAAACTATCGGTGAGTTGCCGAACAGGTCGGTGAACACGAAATAGTCCGCCGTTTGGACCTCCATACTAATAGAGGTCTTGTAAAAACTTGGCGAGGTAAATGACCAATCCGCGAGTCGCCGATAGGATTGGCGATCATGACTAACATCGCCGAATAGGTGCGAACTGGATGGTCTTTAAAAAGAAAGAATGGTTTAAACTTCCTACTCTTTCATTTTACCTTGTTTCTAACCTTCCAAATCTAGCATCTATTTAGTATTTTGAATATTTTTTCAATCCATAAGTATTTTGGTTGTTGATTTGTGCTCGGAGTTGGAAACTTTGACGCCTAGCATCACAAATTTATATTGTTCGATATAAGAGGTTGGTTTTCCGAATCCCATGTTTATTTTTATCGCATTTTGTACTCATTCGCAAATGATCTTACCTTACTGATGTGTGATGGTCCCCTTTGATCGTAGTTGTTTCGAATATGCCTACTTTTAAACTTGACAATCTTGCCCGTATTGTTTTGATCGTCGAATGCCTGTAAATTTGTGTCTTTAATTGAGTAAAATCTTGTGGGGTGGGCTTGGATGTAGGCTAGATTGATAGGGTGAAGTCTGAGTAGCCCGTATTTGTGCCAAATGTCATAATTTACTCAATGATAGAGTGGGTGACACCATTCTTAAGGGTAAAAATCGTCAAATGGCCAAATTTGGCAAAACTGGGAAAAATCCGAATATCTTGGGGCAATGGGTGTTATGGGTCTGAGATTAATTGTACTAGTGCATGCTTTGATTTTGTTTTCAGGGGTTGCGGGGTTGAATTCGAGAAGATGGGTTGAAAATAGGCACGTTGGGCCGTTTGGCGAGCTCGCTGAACCACTCAGCGATTCACCTAATAACCATATCTCGTCTTTAATTTCATGCTATGTGTTGTTGGTTTCTACAACTTTCGGCGAGAAGCCTGACTTCGCCAAAAGCACTCGGCGACTTGCCGAAAGTCTTCTCTTTTGTCCTCTATCTGCACCCCTTAGCCTTTGTGCACTAGAACTTTCGGCAAGCTTGTCTTTGTTCGCCGAAAGCTAACGGCGACACGCCGAGTGGTTTTCCCATCGCCTATTTGCTGCAATTTTAGAGCTAATCCTTTAGGCAAGCTCGATCTAGCTCGCCCAAGAAATTTGGCGAGTCACCCTCTGGTTTGGCAAGACAGTGGTTTGGCAAGTCTGTCTGAAATTGTTTTGATGAGCTTTTGTTTATGTTTCTCTAACTTCTCTTCGAGATTTTGCAGACACGATTAAATCAAAAACTACTGAAAGAATAACGCCAGCTCAAGAGAAGTCCAAAGAGATTGTGATAAAGGAGGATACAGTTACGTCAAAAGGAAAAGTCTCGAAACTACCCACAACTACTGGGAAAGGCAAGGGCAAGAGGCCCACTTCTGCCAGGAAAACCATTACCCTGGACCCTAATATTCCTTCATGGGCCAGGGGATTCTACAGGGCAATGCATGTCTTTCTGGCAAACTCACAGTCAAAAGAATCTTGTGAAGCTGGATTTTTGGAGGTGATTCCGGGCACTGATGCCCAAGTACAGACTGCTGCACCAGGCACTGAGGCCCGGACAGAAGGAGATACTACATAGACAGAATCCTTTCTTTACCTCCCTCTCTGTCTTATTTTCTCACTTTTGGATACTTTACTTCATTTGCATTTGAGGACAAATGGTTTTTATTTGTGGTGGGGTGAGTCCCACCTTTTGTGTGAATATTGATGCTTCACTGTTTTGTGCATATAATTGTGTCTTACACTACCTCTTGTGGATGTTTGAGCTTGTGGCTCCTTTATTTTAAATTGTAAATGATTTTGACCCTTCAGAATTTTTTTTAAAATTTTTGCCACCTCTTGTACGTGTGGAATGTGGATGTTCTTTAGCAAATTTGAGTCTCAGTTTTGATCAATATTGATGACTCAAATAGTGCTCATATCTGAATGAACATGAATGTGCGGGTACGATGAGACCAATTGAAGTTACATAGTCAATATGTGAACTCTTTGCATCTCGTTTTGACTAGCCAATTATCAAATTGATTCTCTTGTGATGAACGTTGCACACTAGCGAAAGTGTGGAGTCTTGTTTGACTTTGGTGTCGAAGCCTTGTGTGATGAGCTTACTGTGAACCATGCATGATAACACCTAGAATTTTCTCAGTTGGTCCGGTCGACTAAGTAAGACTATCTCTTGATATGATCTTAGACAACTTCGAAGAGTGTGAGCCAATTTGACATATACCGCTTTTGTGGCCTACCTTGTGAGTGTGTGAACCTCTTTTGAACACCCTTGAGCCTTACCTTTCTTGGGAAGAAACTTGATGAAAAATGACCTTTATTAAATCCACTACCAATAATCCTTGTGATTTGTGGTTGATTGAATAGCCAACTTAGGCCAAAATCTTAAGTTAGGGGTGTGGTGAAAAGAAAAGGCAAGTCAAAAAGTACAAGAAAAGTCCCTTTTAACCCATGGTGTTGAGAAAAATGGAAGCCCTCCATACAAAAAATAAAGACAAGAGAAAAGAAAAAGAAAAAGTTGTGAAATAACCTAGCTTTGGCTAGGACAGCTTAGAAAAAGGACTATCAGAACAGAATCCAAAGAGCAACAACTATTGTCAAACCACAGGTGGAACATTTTGAAACACATATTATTCTCTGCTTCATACCTAAACTGTGAGAAAATGAGAAGTAAGAGATCTGGAGGCGAGGACAAGAGAAGTAGAGCTTACTGGCGATTTTAACAAAGTTATTTGACAAAACACCCCAACAGGAACTGAGAACTGGTCCATGGTCCATTCACCTGAGAAACACAAATAGAGATCAAAGATTGTAAATTACAACAAAGGAAAACACAATAAAATACCTTTTGAAGCTGCAGAAAGGAGTTTGAATCCATGGAGGAACACCAATCACAAGGAAGAACTGAGAGTTTCACAAAGGGAAGGAACATTACGAGGAAGAAGATTAGGAAACAAAAAAGAGGAAAGTGATTAAACTGTGTGATTAAATATAGCAAGAGGCTTAGCTCTTTTTGGGCTAGGTGGACAAAGTCTAGTTTTCTTTGGCTTTTAGCCTGTTTTTGTACTTGCTTTTCAATTTCTTGTTTTTCTTATGACAGAAAATGAGCCGTGAGCTCAAAATTGATTAAAAGAAAAAAAAAGTTGTGAAATAAAGTTATGAGAAATGTCAAAAGAAATGGGGTTCCGAACAATCCATGGAAGAGAATAATGGGATGACTTATGAGCACTAAAGAAATTGATGAAAGAAGAGGAAAGGGAGTGTTAAAAGCACCACATTTCACGAGAATGAAAGTCACTAAGCCTAAATGACCATACCTTTGCACTCAGCCCCATTACAAGCCTTGAAAAAACCTTTTTTTTATCTTGAGTGAGCTGAAACAATTGTTGATTGAAAAATACGAGCAAACCTATGGGTGAAAGCATGCATTGTGTTCTTCTTTGTGAGAGTGAGCGTTGCATTTGATTCCAGAACTTTAAATGATTAAACCATTGTTTGTGAATATGGAATCATTCTTTGTGTGAGGGAATTCAAATACCATTGTTCAGATCGAACTTGCATTTGAAGCAAGTATAATGAGCTTGAGAATCTTTGATAATGGTGTATCACAACTTGAGTCTTTGAGTATACAGTTGATTCTTGCATGAGTAAGTTGAGTCTTGTGTAGCACTGTTTGAGACATCCTTTTTGGACTGCCGAACTTGAGTTTTACTTGAGGACAAGAAAAAGTTTTAAGTTGGGGGTGTTGATGAGTCCACAATATGAACTCATTTAGGGTTATATTTTGATAGAATTAGTGTCCTCAAATGCATATTTTGTCTCAATATCTGATGAAAATCCTTAAGTTTCAGGTATTTAGAGTTTGAGGCAAAGCATGGACACTACTTGGCAAGAAGGAACAAGGTGGCTGAAAAGAACGAAGAAATGAAGGCTTGAAGATCGCTGAGCCCAGTTGGCGAGTCGCCGATGGGCCTGGAGATCGGCTTTTGTTCCAGTGTGCTGAGCCCTAAAGGAAAAGGTCAAGTTGGCGATTAAATGGAGCAGTTGGCGCGTCGCCGATCAGTTCTGTGAAGCAGTACCATATTGCCCAACGACTCAAAACATGAAGAGGATGAAGGATAAAGCAGAAAGGTGATTAAATCGACCAAAATGTGGATCACCGAGCATATAGGCGATCCAGACTAGCTGCGCCAAATGGTCCTCCGCAACAAAAATTTTAAAACGCTATAAATACTTGTTTAAATTTATAATATCATATCACTTCTATTATTCAAACTGTTTACAGTTTTTGGAGAGTTTTAAGTTTTAGAGGGTTTTGGAGACTTTGTTCTAAGACCTTGAAGATTCAAAGGGTTTCAACTCCAAGAAATTGGACGTGGGTCTCGAAGATTCTTCACTTATGACGTGTTTTAAAACTTAATTCTTCATACCCAGTTGATGGAAACTGATAGTGGTATAAATTTTTATCTCTTTTACATGTCTAGCTGAAACCCCAATTCTTGGGGTGTGATTTTGTGAATATGGGTTAAATTATCTGTTGGGTTTTGCTTGTTGATGGTTTATTTGTTGTTTAAATGTGATTTCGTTTATTAGTTGTGTATGAACTTAATGGGATTGTAGTTGCAAATACGATTTTATCTTAGTGTTTTTGGCTTGCTCGAGAGAGCGGTCGTAAAATTAAGACTACTAAATTGATAGCCAGTGGTATTGGGTCGACATGGGTTCAGCTCGAGAGAGTGATTCCTAGTCCTTCTCCCACACATTCAGCTCAAGAGAGTGAATGGGCTAAGGAAGAGGTTGTGCTTAATGCGGCAACACAGTGTTCGAGAGAAACCGAGTTGATTCGGGGTAAGTTGCTCGAGAGAGAATTTACCCCCATTATAGTCTAGCCTAGTCACAAATGCTCAGCAATTTACTATCAAAAGTATGTACCCGATAGATTAGTTTAACCCGTATTCCTATCACATCCCAAGAATCCCATCTCCATATATCGTTTCCTTATTATTTTTACTCTTTTTTTAGTTGTTAATTAATACAAACCCCCATTGATAATTGACACTTGCGTCACTCCTTAGATTTAGTATGGTTTTATTCGTTAATATTTATAGCTACGACTAATTAGAACTTGATTTTATTTTTCTACAAATTCTCAAAACCACTCCATGTGGGAACGATCCCAACCCTTGGTTGGGTTATATCTCTACACGCGATCGTTTGCACTTGAATCGAAATAGTGTCAGTTGATTACGTCGAACATCATGCAGCAATCCTAGTAATTGTAATCCTTTCCTAGTGTATTACATGGAAAGTGATAAGTTATGTATCTCTAATTCCTCGGTCCGACAACTAGAAAATTTCACCCCGCACCTTGGTCCGGCTATGTGTGTAGGTCCCGGTCATTGAGGTTTACTTCTCCTTGGTGGAAAGCTTGTGTGTTGATTTTATGAAAAGACTTCGATTGTAAAAAGTTTTAATTCCGCATCATTTTTATTACTTATGTTTATAATATGCTTAGGGCTTGTATGAGACCCCTTCGGGGTCAAGTACGTCGTGTTACATCTAGGGGATACCCCTGGGTCGTGACAAACTTGGTAATCAGAGAATAAGGTTTAGAATGATTCTAGGATGATGTCTCATAAGCCACATCTAGTAGAGTCTTATTTATGAGTGTGAAGTGCGCCACATTTATGAATGAGAGGCTATAAGATGTGTAGGAAATTTCACTTGTTTCATTACTCTTTAGTCATACCTTAGAGTTTTAACTCTATGAAGTCCTTTTCCTAACCCTTCTCTTGTGTCTATAGGATATGAATACCAGAAGGGTGAACACAAGAAGGATGGAAGAGGAGAATGTGAATGAGGGAGTTCCTCCCCAAGGTCCTCAAGTTCCTCAAGCTCCTATTGATGTGGGTGCTATGACAAATGTGGAAATAAGGTCGGCTCTCCAAGTATTGACCCAAGCCGTGACGGCCCAAGTCAATAGGGATACTAGGACTCATGTGAACCCGAATGTGAGTACGACGGCTTCAAGGATAAAGGACTTTACTAGGATGAATGCCCCCGTGCTCCATGGATCCAAAGTGGAAAAAGACCCACAAGGGTTTATTGATGAGATCTATAAGGTGCTTGATGCTATGAGAGTGTCTCCACAAGAGAAGGCGGAGCTATCCGCCTACCAGTTGAAGGATATGGCTCAAGTATGGTATGAGCAATGGAAGGGTGAGAGACCCGTAGGAGCGGGCCCGGTAGATTGGGAATTTTTCAAGTCGGTCTTCCTTGTTAGGTTCTTCCCCCTAGAGTTGAGGGAACGAAAGATGTAAGAATTCATCAACCTTCGCCAAGGAGGTATGAGTGTGAAAGAGTATGGCCTTAAGTTTACCCAACTGTCTAAGTATGCTCCAACCTTAGTGGCGGACTCTAGGGCCAAGATGAACAAATTTGTTATGGGGGTATCCAACTTGGTAGTCAATGAATGTCATTCGGCAATGCTCATCCCAAGTATGAATATTTCACATTTTATGGTTCATGCCGAACAAATTAAGGAACAAAAGCTCAAGCAAGTGAATAGGGAAGTGAAAAGAGCAAGGATAGATAATGGGAATTCTTCCAAAGGTAAATCCGAGGCCCAAGGTAAACCAAGGTTCAAGAGAAGGTTCTCCAACCAAGGCTCCTCAAGTGCTCCAAGGGTCAACAAATATAGGGTGTTTAACCCTAAGCCTCAAGGATGAAATAGTGGTGGATCTTCTATGGTGAGGCCTACTTGTTCCAAGTGTGGCAAGAAACATGATGGTAAGTGCCTAGTTGGCACGAATGGTTGCTATAGTTGTGGGAAGAGCGGTCATATGATGAGAGATTGTCTCATGCTAAGGGCTCAAGGAAGAGAGAGAAAGAAAGTCCCTCCTAGTGATTCAAATTCCAATGCTCTCAAGAAAACCGCTTCTATCCTCTTTAATCTCGAGGTGACCAAGAGAGCTCCCCGGATATTGTGACCGGTATATTACAAGTCTTTTCTATTGATGTATATGCATTGTTAGACCCTGGTGCCACTTTGCCATGAAATTTTAAATACTCCCCGAAGTGTTAATAGAACCTTTTTCGGTTTCTACCCCAGTTGGTGACTCGATAGTGGCAAAAAGAGTCTATAGGAGTTGTCCTATTTTTTCCCCATAAATTTACCTTGGTGGATTTAGTGGAGTTAGACATGCTAGATTTTGATGTGATTTTGGGTATGGATTTGTTGCATGAATGTTATGCCTCTATTGATTGTAAGACTCGGGTAGTAAAGTTTCAATTTCCAAATGAGTCCATTTTAGAGTGGAAAGGGGGAAATTCTATCCCTAGAGGTCAATTTGTTTCTTGTCTAAAAGGTAGGAAAATGATCTCCAAGGGGTGTATTTACCACATTATTAGGGTTATGGATGTTGAATCTGAAACCCCTTCTGTAGAGTCGGTCCCCGTGGTGAATGAATTTCTGAAAGTCTTTCCCGATGACTTGCCCGGCATTCCTCCTAAACGAGAAATATATTTTGGCATTGATCTCTTGCCGAATATGCAACCTATCTCCATTCCTCCTTATAGAATGGCTCCGGCCGAGTTGAAAGAGTTGAAGGAGAAACTCAAGGATTTTCTAGACAAGGGTTTTATTCAACCAAGTATCTCTTCTTAGGGTGCTCCGGTATTGTTTGTTAGAAAGAAGGATGGGTCCCTTAGAATGTGTATTGATTATCGCCAATTAAACAAAGTGACCATAAAGAACAAGTATCCCCTTCCTAGAATTGACGACTTGTTTGATCAACTTCAAGGGGCTAACTATTTCTCCAAAATAGAGGTTCATTCGGGTTACCATCAACTAAGGGTGAGAGGGGTTGACATTCCCAAGATGGCCTTTAGGACCCAGTATGGTCACTATGAATTTGTGGTTATGTCATTTGGGTTAACTAATGCCCCGAAAACATTTATGGACCTAATGAATAGAGTGTTTAGACACTACCTTGATATGTTTGTGATCATGTTTACTGATGATTTTTTGATCTATTCAAGGAGTGAAAGTGAGAACATGAACCATTTGAGGATTGTATTGCAAGTCCTTAAAGACCACCAATTATATGTGAAGTTTAGTAAATGTGAGTTTTGGCTAAGGTTCGTAGCCTTCCTCGGTCATATTGTGTTGAGCAAGGGCATTGCGGTAGATCCTAAGAAGACGGATGCGGTCAAATGTTGGCCTAGACCTCTAACTCCTACAGATATTAGAAGCGTTTTGGGATTGGCCGGTTACTATAGCAGGTTTGCTAAGGGTTTTTCCTCCATTGCTTCTCCGTTGACGGCTTTGACTCAAAATAAGGCTAAGTTTGTGTGGTCGGAGGCTTGTGAGAAAAGCTTCCAAGAGTTGAATGATAGACTTACTTCCGCTCCGGTGTTGACCTTACCGGAGGGTACCGATGGTTTTGTTGTTTATTATGACGCCTCTAGTGTGGGTTTGGGATGTATGTTTCTACAACATGGTAAGGTGATTGTCTATGCTTCAAGGTAACTCAAGGTTCATGAGAAGAATTATCCGAGCACTTATCTTGAATTAGCGGCGGTGGTTTTTTCTTTGAAAATATGGAGACATTATCTATATGGGGTACGTGTTGATGTGTTCACCGATCACAAGAGTCACCAATATATGTTTAGCTAAAATGACTTGAATCTCCGACAAAGAAGGTGGTTCGAACTTTTGAAGGATTATGACATGAGGGTCCTTCCACCCCGGCAAAGCCAATGTAGTTGCGGATGCCCTAAGTCGACTGTCCATGGGTAGTGTCACCTATGTAGAGGATGAGAAGAAGGAGTTAGTTTGTGATATACATAAGTTGGCCCAATTAGGTGTCCAACTAGTGGATTCCACCAAGGGTGGTGTCATGGTCCATAATGGTTCCGAATCATCCTTTGTAATGGACGTGAAGTCCAAGCAAGACCTTGATACCATGTTAATAGAGTTGAAAGAATCGGTACTCAACAAATCCGTTGAGGCTTTCTCCCAAGGGAGAGATGGGGCTCTTAGGTACCAAGGTAGATTATGTGCTCCAGATGTTGATGGCTTGAGAGAGCAAATTCTAGAAGAAGCTCATGGTTCACGATATTCTATTCATCCGGGAGCCATCAAGATGTACCGTGATCTACGGGAAGTCTATTGGTGGAATGGCATGAAGAAGGATATAGAGGGTTTTGTAGCCAAGAGTTCGAATTGTCAACAAGTTAAGGCCGAACATCAAAGACCCGGAGGTTTGTCTTAAGATATAGATATTCCCACTTGGAAGTGGGAGGATGTGAATATGAATTTTATAGTGGGATTGCCTCGCACTCGAAAGCAACATGATTCTATTTGGGTCATTGTAGATAGAATGACAAATCCACCCACTTTATTCCCGTCAAGGTTTCATTTTCGGTGGAAGACTATGCCAAATTGTACATCAATGAGGTAGTGAAGTTGCATGGGGTTCCTCTATGTAACAACCCTCAAAATGAAGTAGGATAACGTAGAGCCTCACATGTGTTTTCTGCATTAATAACTTGTCAAAATAATGAAGGATAGCCTTTTAAGTCAGTTTTAAAGAGTTTGGAAGTCAAACGTCAAGGGACGACCAAGACGTTCGAAAACTAGTCTTTTACGTGTTGGTGTGTTCTAGTATGTTGTTCATGTTTTTATGTGTTTTTTGGAGTCTAAAATCAGTGGAGGTGACCCTAGTGTCTTAATAATGTTTTAAAGGTCAAAACGTTTGGATACGACGCCCCGGGGGCCACCCTAAAGGTCCTCGAGGAGGACCCCAACCTTGGCCAAGGAAGCTGCCAAGGCAGCTTGACATTGCTCATGGAGGGAGCATGTCCGCGTCACGGACTAGCTCCACGATAGGCCAAAGTTTTGGTCCGCGTCGCAGACTAGCTCCACGATAGGACAAAGTTTTGGTCTGAGTCGCGGAATAGCTCCACGATAGGCCAAAGTTTTGGTCCGCATCGCGGACTAGCTCCACGATAGGCCAAAGTTTTGGTCTGCATCGTGGACATGTCGTGGACTCTACTGCCTCGAAATTTAATTTTCAGAAACGCCTCCGCGTCACGAACTTGTTTCCGGACGAAATCTGCGAAAATAAAACTCAAGTTTGACTTATTTAAAAAGGTCCAACCAGGTGAAGGGTACTTTGGGGAATTATTATAAACGGTTATTATACCTATTTTAGGGTATTTTAAGTTGGTTAAAACCCCAAATCCTAAAATTAGACCCCCATTCTTCAAATTGACCCTTCCCTCTCAAAATAGATTCTCTCAAAAAACTCCATTGAAGACCTTGATGAAGCTCAAGCTAGAAGATGGGTTTTCAATTGATTTCTTCTTCAATTTCATGGGTATTTAATAATTAAGGTATGGTGACTCTTGATTCTTGAATAACCTCTCATTCAAGGAGTTCTATCAAAGATTTTTAAAAGTGATTCAAAGACCAAAATTCCCAATTTTCAATCTAAACATGGGTTCCTTGTCAAACGATTTTCTAAATCATTCTATTGATGAATTAATGTGGAATTAATGTTTTTAAGATAATCTTCAAAGGAATTCTTAAAGAACCCATGATCCCCAAATTCTCAAAATTGGCCTATGATGTGGGTCTTTGTGAATATAATCTTTATTGGTGAAATTATGTTTAGATTAGATTGTATTGATGTTTCCTATGATTATCTATACTTATTCATGTTGAATTGTTGGTATATTGATGAATTGAGGATTATGGCCTCATGGGTAAAGTTATGGGTTGATCCATTTGTTTATGGAATTGTACTTAGACTATGTTTATGATATTTGAATTACATTGTTGATTCCTATTACCATCCATGTCAATTGATTATGAATTGTTGAGGATTGATCCATGGTGATCATGGCTTGGAGAATTGGTAAGTTGACCTAACTTCTAGTCTATAATATGCGAATTGATGTGGTGAGGTTTGATCCACTTATGGTGGAGATGTTTACT
>NW_006238933.1:2682659-2692634 GCF_000226075.1 Solanum tuberosum | reverse complement strand
ACACCAAGTGTAGGTGATGGTGACTAAAGGGTCTTTCCTAGAAGTGATGAGCTTGGCTTACTATTCCCAAGTTCGGGTGTGTCCTTAAAGATTCAAGGACCTTTATGTTAAAGAGTTTCCTTAAGTTCTATATACTAGATAGTAGTTTCTTTTGTATTGTAAGGGTTGTGTCCCTCTTGTGTTGTAGTCATGTTTTAAGATGGCTACCTTGAGACGTAGTACTCCGATTTTGTATTAAAGGTTTAATGAGGTGACTTTTATGTCTTGTGTTATATTATGAAAAAGTTTTAAATTTTCCGCTATTTTTCTATGATAAATGCTATGACGAATGCTAAGGGCTTGTATAAGACCTCCGAGAGGTCAAATACACTGGTAACGACTAGGGGGTGCTCTCGAGTCGTTACACTCTATCTATTATTTCGGAACAGGGTACTCAATTTACCTTACACTTTTGGAATGCATTCCAACAAAGGGCTTGGTACTGAGGTCAAGCTTAGCACGGCCTTTCATCCTTAAACGGATGGTCAAGTGGAATGCACCATTCAAACCTTAGAGGATATGTTGAGGGCATGTATTATAGATTTCAAAGATAATTGGGATGACCATCTACCGTTGATAGAGTTTGCTTACAACAATAGTTACCACTCAAGTATTGCCATGGCTCCCTTCGAAGCATTGTATGGTAGGAGGTGTAGATCTCCGTTTGAGTGGTTTGAAGTGGGTCAAATTGCTCTAATCGGTCCCAAACTAGTTTATGAGGCCATTGAGAAGGTCCGACTCATTAGAGAAAGGTTGAGGATGGCCCAAAGTCGGCAAAAGTTTTATACCAATGTTAGAAGGAAGGACCTAGAGTTTCAAGTTAATGATTGGGTCTATTTAAATATCTTACCTATGAAGGGTGTGATGAGGTTTGGAAAGAAAGGGAAACTTAGTCCCTGGTATGTAGGCCCATATCAAATCTTGAAACGTGTTCGAAAAGTTGCCTATGAGTTAGACTTGCCAAATGAGTTACCCCGGTTCACCCGGTATTTCATGTTTCTATGCTCAAGAAGTGTATTGGTGATTCGGTTTCCATCATTCCTTACTACCCATGATGGCTACATGCTTTATGGAGACTTGAGTTAATATGAACTCGCATCCCCACTATTGGTTGCTCAATACTACTCCCAAAATATACTTAGGTCATATGTTTTTAAAACAAACTTACTTTCTTTGGTTTGTAGATAATTACTCAAACTTAGCTTAAAAGCTCTCTTGGAATCGATGTTCCCTTTCTTGTTCAAATGTGAAAACATTTTAAACTCCTGGGAATACTTAGTTCCCTTATAGCTTTTTGAGAAATGAACTCAACTCTTTACTCTTTGTTTAACTCAAAACTTAATTCTTAAACCAAAGTTAAAACGTTTATGAAAGACTTTTGAAAAACTTTATTAAACTTCTCTTGACCTGCTTCTTAACTTCTAGACTGGTCTCTTAACTTTCCTTGAATTGAATTATGGATTCAAGGATTGTGATTTATGATAGGAAAGATCTCATGATGTTTAGGAGTGTTTTTAGACAGCTAAACATGAGAAAAGATAAAAAATTCACTGTCTAAGGGTGGGTCTGCGACGCGGAGAGGTATTTAAATTTTAGTCGCGAAAATACTTTTTGAGGTAGTACGGTCCGTGACCACTCCGCAACGCAAAGTGACTTTTCCCAAATCGGGGGAGCAGGTCCGCGACGCGGATCCAGTGCCCAGATTTTCCCGACTAAATTTCTTCTTCGTTTTCCAGCCCCAATTCGCCCAAATTAGATTCTTTTTCCCAATTTTTTTTAGATACAGATACCCAACAAATTTACCTAATAACCTAACTCCAACCAACTCAATAATTTGACGTAACAATCTCAAAAACGTCTCAATTTCAGCCCAACTCAAGAACAATATCAAATTCAAGAATACATATCAAGAACATCAACTTTCAAACTCTTTTAGGATGAATTTACGCTGAAATAAACATGTTTGGCATGTGGGTGAATGAAACCAACGTTATGAAAGCCTCACATACCTTGTAGGATTAATTCCTTGGCGAAATCCACGACCAAATCGCACGATCTTGGCAAATCTTGAGTGTTTCTTCTCCTTTCTCTTCTTTTCTCTTTTCTCCAATCCCTAGCGTGAATTTTCAATTTTCTAAACTGACCAAATTCTGATTTTACCCTTAATTAATTCACTAAAATGAATTAAATTAATTGGGTAAGGAAAAGACCAAACTACCCTTCCAAAATCCGGATTGGACATTTCCTTATTCGAACAACCCAACTTCAAATGGGCATATCTCACTTATACGAACTTAGAATCGCACAAACTCAGTGGCGTTGGAAAGATTATTTCAAGATATTTTCTACGATATCTGGAACCACACCTAACGCATCCTGAGCTAGGAGTTATGGTCGTTTGAAGTTGACCAAAAACTCAACTTAACATACTTACCAAATTTCCATATTTTTATATTCTTTCCAAAAATGGTTATTTTCAATTCCTAACTTCTTCCTAGTTATTTCAAATTGTCAAGATGTTACAATTTCTCTCTCTAAAACCCAAAGAAGAAGAAGAGTAGACTTGGAGCTAGGGTTTGGCAAATTCAAGGGTTCTTCCTCAAATTTCTTGGAGATTCTTAATCAAGATATGGTGGCTTTTCATCTATGGGTAGCTTTCACCTATAGAGTCCCTTCAAAACTTGATTTCAAAGATTTCAATTTCCCCAAAACCTAGGGTTTCAATCTGTCATGGGTTCTATTTCAAAACGTTTTCAATTGTTGATTTATGGTTGATTATGGTCGATTTATGGTGAAATATGGTTGAATTGATGATTAATTGTTGATTTATTGTGAATTCATGATGTGGGTTGATTGACTATAGAAGCACGTAAATTGATTATGTTTATATTGATTGAGTTATTGAATCATTATATCCCCCCTATCTAATGTAGTAATTCTAGATGTTTGGGTTGATTTTGATTTATAGACTTGAAGGGCAAATTATGAGGATTTGTACATGTTGATGAGAATTATGTAGGAGCTTATGATTCACTTAGAAAGTGGAGATCCTATGACTATTGTGTAAATGTGGTGTTGTTGCAAGATCATTCTCCCCATACCCTTACACATTAGTATGCATGAAATGTCTATGAATATGATAATGTGGTTTTGTTGCAAGATCATTCTCCCCATACCCTTACACATTAGTATGCATGAAATGTCTATGAATATGATAATTTTGTGGTGTTGATTGAAAGGCTAATATCATGAACACACTATGAACATGATGTGAAAGGTTTACTCACCTAGTAATGATTCTAAGGTTGAAAGATCATTCTCACTTAATGAATCTATGAGCTATCATGATACCATGTTGGTTTGAGTGGTAGGGCATTCTTTCATGAACATGAACTTAAGTAAAGACTTGACATGAATTTAAAGGGAATTATGCTTAGCACCGAGTGGATATGAATATGAGATGGGTTCCTTCACGCTAGTTAGTCCTGGTTCCTAAGATAGTTATCTCATGAGATGAAAACCTTCACGTTAGTTAGTCCGGTTTTCTAGAAGTAATCTCCCTATCCCATAACTATCTGCCCACATAGGTCTTTAGCTAGTGGATCCACCTAGAAGCTAATACAAGAGTTCTACCTTAGGCAAGTAGGACACCTCTTTTGGTGTGGGGGTTTGACACCGGATTCCATGTAGCTCACATGGTCTATGTCGGTTGACGAGGACATGAACATGAACTATACTTATGACTTCTCAAGGAGTTCTACTTAGTGTTAGTGGGGGTATGGGAATTCACTTATTCATTGCACAAGTAGGCTTTGGAAAGGGGTTATAGTGTGGTTTTCTTATGCTATGGGGATATTTGAATTATGCATGTATGATTTGGATTGTTGCTATGAGTAGCTTTCCTTGTCACAAGTTAATGAATATGAATGTTTCCTTGTTTGTGAGTATTTGCTATGGATGAGGACAAGTTATGAAATGTATGATGTTTGTGGCCTAAAAGTGATACTTAGCTTTAGATAGGATTATGGGATCTTGTCTATGCATTGCACAAGTAAATCTTAGGGTTGCTTATGAGTTGGTTTGACTATGTATTTACACTATTGTCCATGATAACTCTTAAAAATGATAAAGTGCATGGTTTCAATAAAAATGTCCCTTTTAACATGATTTAAGGATTTTAGTGCATGGCTTCCATACTTGGTTCAATTTTGTGCTAACCCATATTTTCTACATTTTTCTATAAGTGTAGGTCCCGGTCGTTGAGGTTTACTTCTCCTTGGTGGAAAGCTTGGATTGATTCTCTCCTTGCTTTGGTTAGTCCTCATAGTTCGAGGACAAGAGTTATTATTTCTAGTTTCCTTTCGTATGTTCTACTTTGAGACTTTATTGTAAAGGGTTGTGACACTATTGATTCTAGATTGTATTAGATGGCTTATGGAGACGATGTCTAGACTTCTATGTTGATTTTATGAAAAGACTTCGATTGTAAAAGTTTTAATTCCGCATCATTTCTATTACTTATGTTTATGATATGCTAAGGGCTTGTATACGCCGTGTTACATCTAGGGGGTACCCCTGTGTCGTGACAATAAATGTTACAAATTGAAAATTATTAATATGATATATCATGATACACCAAAAGAAGTATTCATCAAGAATCGTTTGGAAAGAAAGTACAGGTTCTTCGATTCTGACCTTCTTGTTCACGTCCACAATAGTTTGTGTTTGTGGTTAGCTTTTCATCTAGATTTTTCTTCCTTCTTTTCATTGGTTATTAAGACATTCTTTTGTATCTTGGTGGGAAGACAATATCTTTCAAAACACATTTTGAAGCTGACCAATCATTCTTGTCCGGCATTTGTTTCATTGAAAATGCATATGTGTTTGATAATACAATTGGTGTATAGTAATCAGAGCAGTAGATGGAACAAACTGCAATCGTGGAAAAGTTAGAGATACATTACATTATATATCATTTTAGATACAATGATCTAATGATAATTAAATCTAGATACATAATAGTTTATATATGGATACATACCTTCATTTTTGTACATTTAGATGTGTTTATAATTAGTATATCTTCAAACCTCCTCCCTAATGTATCATTTGTATAAGATTCTATTTCCCAGTTTTTGCAGTTCCAAGAACCAAATAGAATTCTAGCTTCTTCCAAAAAGTCTAATATAGGTAGTTGTCGTGCCTCAACAAGGCAACCATTGATACATTTCGTGATGTTAGAAGAGATCATTCTCCCATTGTCCAATGTTGCATGAACTCTTGACCACTTTTCACACCCATCATCTTCAAGGTACTTCTTAACCCTGTCATCTACTTTTTTCCATTTTAGCCATCAATTTTCTAGAACCATCTTTTCGATAAGCCTTGGCCATCTAATAAACATATCACTTAGTGTGGTTATGCTTCTCCTAAAGTTTGTATAAACACTTTTCCAAAGGTGCCACATGCATGCAAAATAAGGAACATTTGGATAAACAATACTTACACTCTTCATTATGCTTTCATTTCTATTAGATACAACACACATTTTTTTCCTCTCACCAAATGCACTTTTAAATTGCTGAAAGAACCATATCCATGAATAATCATTTTCCGTATCTACAATTTCATAAGCTAATGACAATATGCAACCTTATCACAGATAACACACATTATTATTCATTTTTTATCCATAATTGTTGTTGAATGTATCAAATTAATAATACTATAATTATGATTTGGAAAATAATAAATTAATATACAACATTTCATACATGCCCCATCCAGCGTACTTGCCGATACAAAAGTCCCTTTGTAAGCTCCACTAAGATGTGCAATGTCAACAACAATGACGGGTCTAAAGAATTCAAACCCTCTCATCATTGGACTCAATTCTATGAACGAATACATAAATTCACTTTTATCCGACGTGTGCATCCGTATATATGAATTTGGATACACAGTTTCCAGCATATATATGTATATTGGCTTCTGTCTGTATCCATAAGCAGGTTTTCCCCTTATCATCTCTAGTAGACGTCCTTAGCATGCCATGAATGTTGGTAAGGAATATCAATACCATAGATCGCTCTAACATCATCAATTATATCGTTTGGAGTATGTTTTCTTTTATGAATGACCAGTTTCAGAGTAGTCACACTACTAACAAACCCAACGATAGCTTTTGTCTTGGTTAATATCCTATCCCTCAATGGACATGTATATTCACTATTGAAGTATCTCACTTTGAATTAGGGGTGTGCATTCGGTTTGGTTTTGCACTATTCGGTTTGGATTTTTTGGTTTTTGGTTTTGTAAAAGTGTAACCCATTTTGATCCAAAATAAATTTGGTTTGGTTTCATTTTCCTCTATTCGATTCGGCTTTTTTCGATTTGGTTATTCGATTATGTCAATAATTAATAACATAACCAAAGTAATAGTGTTGAATCTCTTAAATATACTTTCTAATATAAATCATAAGTAAAACTTAAAACACAATACTTATAAGTATACCTATTATAGATGTTCAAACATAAAATATAAATGTAATCATCATGAAAGACAATAACCAAAAAGGGACAAAAGTGGTTAACTCCAACTTAATTCTGAACCTAAACATTATATATATATATATATCGGTTTTTTCAGTTTTTATTTTTTTAAATCTAAAACCAAACAAAGTAATTCATTAATCCAATACCAATCCGAAAAACCAAAAAGTCAATCCAAATAAAAATCCGGTTTGATTTTATTTGGTTATTCGGTTTATTCTGAATAGTGCACACCCCTACTTTGAATATATCCGATCTTTTTCTAACAGATGCATCAATCTCCAACAACAGTCTTCCGAAAAACATAATAATACATAGATGCAATTGTACAAGATATATTAAAAATTTGCTACTATTTCATGTATCATTCTAAAAAAAATAACAGTGCTCACATTATTACAACTAATCTCAATGGGCCATATTGTCCACAACATTTTATACGTTTCAGATATAAAAGAACTACATGATACATTTCATATGTATGTACCATAATTATCCATGCATCGTCAATGATACATTAAAAAAATAATAAGTATTTCACATTTCTCTTATACTTTATAATTACCACACAATGATACATAGACCTAAAAATCTAACACATATGATGCAACCTATTTATGTATAAAGTAGTAACTAACAATGTATCATGAATAATATATCAACAAACAAATTCAAAAAATCAAAGAAAGTTGAATACAACATAATATTACTATTCACATACCTTTTGTTATCAAATATTTTAACTCGAACATTGAAGTCATTCTCTATTTTGTATTTTGCCATTACAACAACTAGAGTTGTTTTATCCTTGTACAATTGCTTCACCTTCACATCTAAAATATTTATATCTGATATATAATTCGTTATCTCCAATTGTGGTAGGTAATAGGAATCATCAATTCTCGATTCAACAATGTTAATAGCATGTGTGTCCTTTTTTCCACCTTCAACATGCACAATTGCCCCAGCGGATTCCCAAAGCTTTGTATCTCTTCATCACTTTTATCTTATGTATCAATGCAGAGTGGATACATACCGAATCAAACCTCATGTTTCTTCACTTATATGTACAACTTCACTACCATATCATTCCTAATAATCAATGGAGAGGAATTACCTTCTAAAATGTATCAAATCTCTACTTCTTTTTTTTCCAATTCATCAATATCCAATTAAGTTGCAATGACTGAAATAAGATTCACGAATGAAATACTTTCCGCAACCACTATCCCATCACTTTAGTATCACTTGTATCTAACCTCACTCTTCCATATTCCTGAATGCCTTAAGAGAATCGAAATATTCATGATGAATTTTCACAAATTTTTGACAAAACTTTTTAAATCAAATTTGTAAGATTTCTTCGATGATCAAGGAGAAATAATTTGAAATTTAATCAGTCACTTTGTCTGACTGTTTGAAAGAAGAAACGTAAACGTAATTTGCGAAATTTAATTAGATTTTCAGATTTTTATTTCATCTTTAATGCAACAGACTGCTAGTAATTGTATCTGATTTAATGTATCCAGATATGGACTTATGTAACGGAAAGGTACACAATTCAAAGGACTTTTGTAATTATTAAAAGAGTATAGATATGATGTAATTTGTCTCTTACACTATGTGATTCATAAAAAATTTACTTAAGTAAATCCATATTTATTGGACTTTAAATAATTGATCCAATTAAATTAATATATAACATTTATATAGACTAATATATTCATGAATTTAATATTATCCAAATCATTTTAGAAATTCATAATTAACAAATTTTAAAAGATTACACCTAGATTAAAAGGTAGGTTTTGCAATCCTAATTTTTGGCACAAAAGATATCAATCTCCAGAAATCTATTTAGTTAAAAAAAACTTATAAAAAAAGGGAAAAGGTCCCGATATACTCCTCAACTTTGTCATTTGAGCTGATATGTCCCTCGTTATAAAAGTGGCCCATATATTCCCCTACAGTTACAAAATTGGCACACATATACCCCTCACCATTACAAAAGTGACCCACATATATTCCTATTGTTACAAAAGTGATAAAATTAATTTAAATTATTATTTAATTTTTAATGTTCTTTAAAAAATATGTATTTGATCTTTTTCACACATAAATTATTGTTTGACTTCTTTGATTATTATTATTATTTAAGTTTCTTATTCTTTTTTCAAATTTTATTTCATTCTTTAGTGTAAAATAAGAGAAATAAAAAGAAATATGTGTCAATGAAAAAAAAGAGAAAAAAAAATAAAACCATTTTTTTTCTATTGTAATTAATTTAGTATCTATGTGTAATTTTTTAAAGGATATCTATAGTAAAGATTATAAGAAAATAAGTGAAAAGAATATCATCAAAATAATAAATTTAAATTAGCCATTGAATTAAAAAAGTTTTAAAAAAATGTGTGACAAGGACAAAATATATCTCTACATGGATTATTTTTTAATAAAAAAATTAATAAAAATTAATTTAAAACCATTTTTTCACTTCCTTTAGAGGAAAAGGGTATATGTGAGTCATTTGTGTAATAACAGGGGTATATATGAGTCATTTTCAGAAAGAGGGGTATATCAGATCCTTTTCCCTAAAAAAAAATTGACCTCGCCTCTTTTGAAGTCTGTTGTAAAAAAATTAGTTGTGCGACTTAGGACCACTTATATTTCAAAAAATAATATTTTTATAAAAATACGAAAAATATTTTCTTCATACCAAACACCCTTCAAAAAGGGAATAAAAGAAAAACAAATTGTGATTAGGGAGTGCTTATTTCTTTACAAATAAGAAAATGGATAATGTTGATATCCATATTACCCATTTTGTAGCCATATCAAATATGAGTGAATTGGATGTTTCATCCATTTTCACCCGACTTTTTTTTATCCACTCATATTCGACTTGACCCTTCCTTTGTCACCCCTACTCATAATCAATTCTTTCTTTTCATTTTTCATTTATAAGTGTAACAAAGTTTTACCGTAGACGAATGAAGTTAGAAATTTTAGTAGTCTAATAGTGCTCGAACCGGGCCAACCACTAGTCTTTTTATTTATCCAACCTAATGTTCACCTAAACCCACCTAATAAAGTCTATGGGGTTTTATATTTGTCAGATTTTTATTCTTTATATCACTTCACTTGGCCCAAGCTTATAGCCAAAATGAATTTATATGTTTAGAACTTGTCCTATTTAACTTATGTTGAATATATTTAGAAATATTTGAAAATGACAATAGTTTCTAATTTTGTGATTATGATTTTTTTTATGGTTAGAAACTGATTGAGACGGATATTTATGTTTATTATAGATTTAAACATTGTTGGATGAATGAAAGTGAAGAATTAGAACTTCCATTTTTTTTTAAAACTTGGTTGGGCATG
>NW_006238933.1:2659310-2677046 GCF_000226075.1 Solanum tuberosum | reverse complement strand
AGTGTTATGCCTCAATTTTTATCTTTTCAATAGACAAAGATGGTTAAATCATACTTCCTCCGCTTTAAAATGCTTGTCACAATTTTTCTTGTAAGAGAAAATATATATGAATTTTTCGACCAACATTTTAAGATGTATTTTTTTCATCATAATGATATAAGAAACATTGCAACTTATAATACTATTCATATAGTTTTTGAATATCCAAATTTTAATTTAAAATTTTGAGTTAATCTAATCTAATTTAGCTTTTAAATTAATCAAATTGACTCTAAACGAGCAAAACTTGACAATTATTTTAAAATAGGGGGGGATTTATTGTAACATTCTGCATGATGGATTTGTTCTTTTGCACCCATTTCTCCAGTTTGAACCTTCCCATTACTTTATTATGTTATTTTTGACTTGCGATAACGAGTGACATGATTTTTTAGGTGATCAGATGTAGCTTGGTTGAGATTTTCAATTTTGAAGGTTTGAAATTTGAGAAGTTTGACCAAAGCAATATTTTGATTGTAACACCTCGGATTTGAAAAGAATGGAAAGTGCATATTTAAGTTGCAGGTGTGACCTACGGCTCCTACCTACTGTTAGTAAATGCATTTACGGGTCATAGGTGGCACCCATAGGTGAGGGGGGGAAAAAAAATTCAAAACAAGTTCCAGTACCCTTTTTACGATTCTCAAGGACAGTCCGTCATTCAATGTATGAGTCGTAGGTAGGTCTTGTAGGTGAGTCATACACTTGATGAAATTTTAAAGTTTAAAGTTGGACTTACGACAACCATCTATTGACCGTAGGTACACCAACGGACCGTACATGAGTCCCATCATTGAAGGTCCATAATTATGATCCCAGAACCCCACCAATGATTAGACAGGACGGACCGTAGTTTGACCTACAGACTGTAAGTCCAACCATCAGTGGAGGTCGGACACTTATTTTAAGAAGGAATTTTGGGTCTTTTCCTAATTATTCTAACCCAGTACTATGTATTTTCACCTTCTATCCTAGACCCCATATACATGTTGTTGCCCCTAAATTACCCAATTCAATTCATTCTCCTAAAATCCTAAAAGATGATCAAGTTCATCCTCTCAAATATTGCTCTCTCTAAGGAAGAAGAAGAACTCTAGGGTTTCAAGATCAAGTCTCTAATTCTCCATTGATTGTGAGCTTTTAGTATCAAGGTATGATAGTATTCACCTATGGAGTCCTTCCCTCTATAGGGTTCCTAAATACTCCATTTTTACAAGGTAGAAACTCCAATTGAAGTTAGGGTTTTACTCAATGTCATGAGTTGTTTTCAATTTTGATCTAATTAATTGTTTCAGGTATTTTTATGCATGAATTGAGATAATTTTATGTTTTTAAGTTGAATTCAGATGAACCCATGCATGATTCATGATTTCTAGAATTGAACATATGATGAAGCTTTTGATTCATGAAAGATGAATTTATGAAGATATCATGTTCTTTATGAAGTTGATGGAAATGATTTAAAGTTGCTTTGATAATAAAGCATATATGTTGTTGTTGTTATTGTGAAAGGATTTTCTTACATGAAGGGTTCATAAGGTTGAAAGGTTTTCTCACCTAAGATTAATTAAGATGAAAAGAGCTATTATAATGCAATCTAGCTTGGATTGGCTGCTTGATGTGCCCTTCCATGGATGATAAGACAAGCGGTGATTATCCATGTCCTCTAATAATAAGACAAGCGGTGAATACCCATGTCTCATAAAGTTAAGATAAGTTAAGATTAATGACTATTCGTTGAGATTTATGCTTAGCACCGAGATGACAAGTGACGATTACCCATGTCCCATAAACTATGTGCCACTATAGGTTGTCTAGATAGAGATTAACTAGTGGACATCTCTTTACTCGGTGGGATAGACACCGGATTTCATGTATATAGCTCACATGGTCTATGTCGTTTAAAGGTAAATCTCCCATAAATAATGAACTAAGGTTTCTCTCTAAAGTCATCTGAAAAGTGTTTTAAAGATGTTTAGCTTGCATTGACCATGGTTATGACTTATATTTTCTGACATGCTATTTTATGATTTAGCTTAGTCATTGCATGTCATATAAAACCCTCTCAGCATGATTTTATAACTCTTATGCATTACTATCATACTTGATATATTCCATGTACCAACACATACTTTTGCCTATATTGTTTCACTATTGCAGGGTCCGATGCTCCTATTTCCCATACGCATGGCTAGTGATCCTTTATTGATCTTTGAAGATTGGTGAGTCCTTATGTTCTGAGGCCCGAGATTCTTTTATTGCTTTAGATACTTTATGTGATGTACAGGTTACGTTCCAATCACTCAATTGATGTAATAGTATCCTTTGAGACAAATGTTTAGACTTCCGCTAGTTTTTGTCAAACTTTTTTCATTGAAATGCTACCCTTAAACTCTTTTGGTTTTCTATTATCTTGTATAATGTATGCTAAGTGGCTTCTATAGGGCCTCTCGGAGTCTTATACACCATGTCACGTGTAGGGTGTAGTTTGGGTATTGACAAACTTGGTATTCAGAACACATGGTTTTGAAAGGTCTTAGGAAGTCTCATAAGCGATGTCTAATAGAGTCGTGTTCATTGAGTGTGAAGTGTGCCACATTTATGAATGAGAGACTATAAAATATTTAGGAAACTCCACTTCTTTCATCACTCTTAAGTTGTGCGATAAAGTTTAACTCTATAATGTCTCTCTCCTAATCCCTATCCGATGCTTTTCAGGATATGGCCCCTCTAGGAGCATACGTTAGGAGGAATGTGAACTAGAATGTGGATCAAGAAGCTCATCAAGAAGTTCCTCAAGTTCCAGTCGACCCTTTGGCAGAACAAGTGACAAATGTGGAGTTTAGAGTTGCTTTCAAAGTATTGGCTCAAGCCAATAGGAAGGCTATTGTCCATGTGAACCCAAATGTGGGTACGACGACAACTAGAATGAGAGACTTCACTAGAACGAATCTGTCGTAGTTTCATAGTTCCATGGTTGAGGAAGATCCTCAAGAGTTCATTGATGCAATGAATAAGGGGTTGATGATCGTAGGAGTGACGCCCGTGGAAAAGGAGAAATTGGCCACTTAACAACTTAAGGGTGTTGCTCAAGGGTGGTTCAACCAATGGAAAGAAGAGAGGACGGTTGATGCGGGTCCTCTTGATTCAAAAAAATGTAAGGTTGCTTTCTTTGATAGGTTCTTTCCCCTAGAAATGAGGGAGGCAAAGGTACTTGAATTCATCAACCTTTTTCAAGGAAACATGAGTGTGAAGGAATATGCTTTGAAGTTCAAACAATTGTCTAAGTATTCTCCTACTATGGTTGTCGATCATTGATGCTTATCATGACCAACGACACTAACCTACAGTACGAGTGTCTACGATCGTCAATAATATAGTAACCCACCCAAGGGTTGGGGTCGTGTCCCAAGGGAGTGGTTTTGAGAATTAGTAGAAAAATAAAATTAAGTTCAAACTAGTCGTAGCTAAAGACATTAACGATTAAAAACATTGTAAAATAAAAGGGGTGACACAAAGGTGTCAAATATCAAATGGGGGTTTTGTCACAAGTAGTAAAAAGCAACAAAAACAACAAGAAAATCAAGTATGGGGACAAGTTCTTGGGGTGTGACCGCAATACAAGTTGAGATAAAATCGTTGGGTACATACTATCGAGAGGAAATTTGCAAGATAATAGTGACTAGGCTAAGCTTTAGATGGAAATAAGTTCCCTCTCGGGCAACTTACCCCATTTCAAATGTGTTCCTCTCGGACACCCATTTGCCGCATGAAGGCCAGCCTATGCCTTACCCCACTGACTCTCTCGAGCTGAGTGTTAGGATATGGGACTAGGGCACACCCTCTCAGGCTGAACCTAATGTCGACCCACTACTTAGGCCATCAGTCTAGTGGTCTTAGTTTCGCGACCTCCCTCTCGGGCAAGTCGAAAACAAATTGGTGGTTTTGTATTTACAACTACAAACCCATTAAATTAAACCACAACCACTAGGTGAAATCACCATTAAAATACATCTATCCTATCAGCGAGCAAGACCCAACAATAATATCAACACATACTTGCTAAATCACACCCCAAGAATGGGGGTTTTTAGCCACACATCAAGAAATAACAAACTACACCTAAATTATACTAAAATAAAATGGGTAACCTTTATTTAAGCAAAGGAAGAAGAATAGAGAAGACCCATTTCCAACTTGGGGAAGATGAAATCGTTCTTTCTTCAAGTCTCCCAAAAACCCTCTCCAAACTTGAGAGAAAATATCCAAAAAGTACTATTCTATTTTGGAAATTAAAATATATATTCAACTCTTAAAAATTAATAACAAGTTTAGTATTTATAGACTTCAGAAAATAGTGTTGGCAGATCTTTCAGCGAGGTTAGTTGGAATTGCCGATTAACTCGGCGATTTGCCCTTTGGTGTAGTTCGTCGTCATATTGCACTAGCCTTCAACATGGTCGTGCTCTGTGTCATTGGTCAAGATAGTACTGCTTTGCGGAATTATTCAGCAAAATGCTGACTGCTCCTTTCATCGCCTTTTTTATCCTGCTCCTTCAAGGCTTTGCGTACTGGAACAAAGGGTGGAGTGCGTCCCTTCGGCAAATCGCCAAGCGTGCTTGGCGATGCGCAGGCTTCAGCTTCTTCGTTCTTTTCAACCTTTTTGTTCCTTGTTGCGCCTAAATGTCCATGCTTCCACTAAAACTTCAACTACCTGAAACTTAAGAGTTTTCATCAAATATTGAGACAAAATAAGCATTTGAGGACACTATTCCTATCAAAATAAAGCCCTAAATGAGTCGAATTTGTGGACTCATCAAAGGAGAACATAACTATCAAACCTGAATTGAAAATAAACGCTATAGAAAGGGATTTGAGCACTCAAGCAACATAAAGTTCCAGCAAGCAGCAGTTGGAAAACATAAATAAAGCATAAACGAGGTTAGGAAAAAATCCCAGGAAGCTAAGGTTCAACAAACTTCTGGTTCAAATGGTGAACTAAAAATAAAACATATAGCTCTTTTTCTCAACATATCTTCTGTTGTTTGTCATTCATGTATAGACACATCAATGTGAAGAAAAAGAAAAAAATTAATAATGGTATGTGAACTTTCTCATTAGCAGGAGGATTTAGCAGTAGCGGTGGACAAGCTTGCAGAATGCCAGAAAACAATTGCATTCCTTGGGAAACAACTACAATATCTAGCTACTCTGATAGACATTTCAAATCTTCCTCTTAAGGCATTCCCTTCTTTTCCTTTATCAATTCTTTTTCTAGTGCTTCTAAGTCATCTTTTTATTCACCTCCATGGATTGCTTGGAAACCCGATTTCCTTGATACTTTATTCCACAAATATGTTTTTTTTTCGAACCATTGTTCTGCAACACCAGGGGTTAAGGGGGACTTTTCTTGCACTTCTTGACTTCTCCTTTTCCTTTTTACCACACCCTCAACTTAGGCTTTTGGCCTAAGTTGGCTATTCACTAAACCACAAATCAAGAGGATTATAGGCAATGGGTCAAGTAAGGTCTAGGGTTCATCAAGGTTCTTTCAAAGAAAGGTAAGGCTCAAAGGGTGTTCAAAAGAGTTTCACACGCTCACGGGTAGGCCACAAAAGAGGTATATGACAAATTTGGCTCACACTCTTTAAAGTTGCCTAAGTTCATTTCAAGAGCACACCTTTCTAAATCAATCAGACTAACATGGCAAATACTAGGTTTGTTCATGCAAGGTTCAAGGCAAGCTAATCACACAAGGCATCGACACTTAAGTCAAACAACACCACACACTTTCGCTAGTGTGCAACGGTCATTACAGGAGAATCAATTCGATAAATGGCTAATCACAACAAGATGCAAAGAGTTTACATATTGTCGATGCAACTTCATTTTGCCTCATCGTAGCCGTACATTCATGTTTGTTCAATTGTAAGCACTATTGAAGTCATCGCTATTGATCAAAACCGAGACTCAAATTTTTGCAAAAGAACAGCCACATTCACACATGAGAGTTGGCAGAAATGTGTGAAAAATTCAAAAAAGTTCGGAAGGATCAAAATCATTTTGCAATTAAAAATAAATGAAAACGGAGCCACAAGCTCAAACAACCGCAGAGCAGTTTTAAAAACAGACAACCCAAATGTATACCAAAACACAAGTATCTGAAACAAGCAAAAAAAGGTGGGCCTCACCCCACCACAAATAAGAGTGTTTGTCTTCAAATACAAGTAATACAGAATCCAAAAGGCAAAGTAATGAAAGACAGAGAGGGGGTGAAGAAAGGTCCTGCCTATGCAGTCTCTCTTTCTGTCGGGGTCTCAGTGCTCGGAGTGACTCCCTGAAGTGAAACAATGGTCCCCCGGAGTATTGTTGTTTTGGTCCTCATTGTTTGCCTCTGCCTTGGCCTCTGCAACAAGATTAGCTACAATCATCTGATCTATCTCATGAGCTGCTCCGAAGGCCCGATAGCATTAACTGAACTTCGAACCCAAGGAGGCACATTAGGATTGATGGGAATTCGTCTATTTACCCTGGCTTCCTCGGTATATTTCCTTTGTCTGGCTAGCTCTGCTTTCTTTTCATCTCTCTTACATGTCGGGGTAGCATGTCCCTTCCTGCAACTTTTGGTCTAATGTCGACCTAATGTCGACCCATTCCTTAGGCCATCAGTGTAGAGGTCTTGATTTCACGACCTCCCTCTTGGACAAGCCGAAAACACATGGGTGGTTTTGTATTTACAACTACAAACCCATTAAATTAAACCACAACCACTAGGTGAAATCACCATTAAAATACATCTATCCTATAAGCGAGCAAGACCCAACAACAATATCAACTCATACTTGCTAAATCATACTCCAAGAATGGGGGGTTTTTAGCCACACATGAAGAAATAACAAAATACACCTGAAATGATACAAAAATAAAATGGGTATAAGGAATTAAACCTTGATTTAAGCAAAGGAAGAAGAATGGAGAAGACCCACTTCCAACTTGGGGAAGATGAAATCCTTCTTTCTTCAAGTCTCCCAAAAAACCCCTCTCCAAACTTGAGAGAAAATATCCAAAAAGTACTATTCTATTTGGAAATTAAAATAAATGTTCGACTCTTAAAAATTAATAATAAATTTAGAATCTATAGACTTCAGAAAATAGTGCTGGCGGATCTTTTGGCGAGGTTAGTCGGAATCGCCGATTAACTCGGCGATTTGCCCTTTGGTGTAGTTCGTCACCGTCTTGCACTAGCCTTCAGCATGGTCATGCTCTGTGTCATTGGGTGAGATAGTACTGCTTCGCGAAATTATTCGGCGAAACGCCGACTGCTCCTTTCATTGTCTTTTTGATCCTGCTCCCTCAAGGCTTCGCGTACTGGAACAAAAGTTAGAGTGCGTCCCTTTGGCAAATCACCAAGCGTGCTTGGCGATGCGCATGCTTCAGCTTCTTCGTTCTTTTCAGCCTTTTTGTTCCTTTTTGCACCTAAGTGTCCATGCTTCCACTAAAACTTCAAATACCTGAAACTTAAGAGTTTTCATCAGATATTGAGACAAAATAAGCATTTGAGGACACTATTCCTATCAAAATAAAGCCCTAAATGAGTCCAATTTGTGGACTCATCAATCCTAGGGAAAGAATGAGTAAATTTGTTTCGAAAGTGTCCGAGATAGTAGTCAAGGAATGTCGTACTACCATGCTTATCAATGACATGGAAATTTCTCATTTAATGGCGCATCCTCAACAAATATAAGAGGAGAAACTTAAGGAAAGATCTAGGAAGACAAAGAAGGAAAGGACCGGTAATGGTGACTTTTAACATTCAAGGTCTGATGGACATGGTCGTTCTAAGTTCCGACAAAGATTTCCGATCAAGGTTCCTCCAAGGCTTCTCCTAAATTCAACAAAGATATGGTGTCTAACCCTAAACCTCAAGGAGTAAGGGTGGTACATCTTCATTGACTACTTGTGCTAAATTTGGATGAAAAGCATGAGGGAAAGTACCGAACCGGCTCTAATGCATGTTTTTGTTGTGGGAAGATGGATCATAAGATAAGGTATTGTCCATTAGTTTCTAAGAATGAAGGAGATAATCGTCGATGGGCTCAACCTTACCCCTCGTCCGTTTATAGTAGCAGTCAGAAGTGAAATCGATTTTATGCACTCCTAACTCATCATGAGCAAGAAGGTTCTCCCGATGCAGTTATCGGTATGTTGAAAGTCTTCCATCTTGATGTTTATGCTTTACATAACCCCGATGCTACCTTATCTTTTGTGATGCCATATATGGCTATGAGGTTTGATATTCTTCAAGGTATACTACTAGATCATTTTTATGTCTCTACTCTTATTGGTGAATCTATTGTGGCTAAGAGTCTACAAGAAGTGTCCCGTCTCCTTATCCCATAGAGTCACTCATGTTGATCTTGTAGAGCTTGATATGTTAAATTTTGATGCTATTCTTGGTATGAATTGGTTGCATTCATGTTATGCTTCTATTGATTGTACAACCCGAGTAGTCAAGTTTCAATTTCTAAATGAACTTGTTCTAGAGTAGAAAGGGAGAAATTTTATGCCTAAGAGTCAGTTTGTTTCTCGCCTTAAATCTAGGAAAATGATTTCTAAGGGTTGCATATACCATCTTGTATGGGTTAGGGATATGAATTCCCAAAACCCTACTCTTGAGTCGTCCCCATTGTTAATGAGTTTCCAGAAGTGTTTATCGATGATTTACCTCGTGTTCCTCCCGAAAGGGAAATAGACTTCGGTATTGACCTTCTCCCAGATACACAATGTCACGCCCCAAGCCTACACCCTGGGCGGGACTGGCACTCGAGAACTATTGTTGGCCCCAAGTGAACCCTTGGCCTGGCTTAACTCTTAGCGAAAGACTTACGCATGATAAAATACTTTAAAAAGAACTGAAATGCTCAATAGATAACTTAGAATGTATTAAATAACATTCAACTTAGCCAAAGTGGCAACTCAAGATTCAACATAAGCCAGCAAAAAGATAGTGACAAATGAACTAACTAACTGTCTATGAAGCCTCTAATAACTAAGATGGACAAGATCCACGACATCCTAATGAACTAAAATACTGAAAAATAATAAAAGGGGATCCTCCGAAAGCAAGGAGGCTCACCAACAAACTCTGAAGCTCAACTAGAATCAACGATGCGCTGGATGTTGATCCTGGTTACATGTATCTTCATCATAATACTATGCAGGACAAATGGCATCGAGGGGAATACTAAAACAAGACATAAGCTTGAAAGGGAACTGAAAGAACAAACCCGGTCTCAACTCAACTCAACTGAACTGAACTCATTCAATATAAAGCAGTAATATAAATGTAATATAAAGAAAAGCTTTTAAAACATAAATGACAACTCTATGTATTTAGAAATACAATAGTACCTCTGTGTGTATGCAAAGATACAATATAAACTCTGGATATATATAAAAATACAAGTAACTTTGTGTATATAATAATACAAAATACTTTTGTGGGAGTTTCTCTAACCGACAACCATCACTTAAGAGCCATTGTGATGATACATCATTCTTTTTCATGCTTCTAGGGCCGTCCTATACCTTGCCGAGGGTATAAAACCTGACTACTAAGTGGATTCACTAGTCTATGCTTAAAAGCACTAAGGAGTTAAAAAGCACTAAAGGAATCATCTAAAAAGTATGACCCTTTTCTAGCCATGGTGGCTACATGATTTATGAGGCCTAGGAGTTGTTTGAACTCTCCCCCATATCGGTGCTCAATTTGGTAACATTTTAATTTCAGCTTTCCACGTGGCATGTTTAAGGCCACAAGATTAAAGCGTAACTTTGTACATTTGACATAACTTTAATTTGAGAGTTTCCTCTCTTGCTTAATTGTGAAAGCATTTACTCTTTACTAAAATCTAGCTCAAAGGCTCTTTCGAAAATCTCAGTTTCCTTTCTTATTTAAATGTGAAAACATTTTACTCTTTGGGAATACATAGTCCCGATATACTCTTCTGAAGAAATGAACTTCAATCTTTACTCTTTTCTCAACTCAAACCTCAGGTCTTAAAACAAAGTTAAAACATTTGTAAAAGACTTTTGGAAGACTCTATGAACTTCTCTTAACTAGGCTCTTAACTTTCCTTGAATTTCAATTGATGGATTCAAGGATTGGGATTTGTGATAGGAAAGATCCCATGATGTTTAGGAGTGGTTTTAGATAGTCAAACATGATAAACGGTCAAGAAATCACTGTCTGGAAGCAAGTCCGCGATGCGGAGATGCATTTAAATATTTGGTCGCGAAATAAATTTTGAGGCAGAAGGGTCCGTGACTGCTCCGCGACGTGGAGAAAATTTTTCCAATTCTGAGGAACAGGTCCGCGTCACAAATTTGCCCGACTTGTTCCTTTTTCGTTTTCTAATCCCAATTCACCTAAATTCAATTATGTTTCTCAATTACTCTTTAGATTCAGATACCCAATATATGTACACAAGAATCTAATCAAACACAACTCTAAAACCGACACGATTCCATCAAGAACTCAACAATCCCATCAAATTTCAAGAACGAAAGCATATTTCAAGAACACAATTCAAGATTATCAAACTTTCAACTTTCTAGAACTAATTTTGCTGAACTAAACATGATTGGTGCGTGGGTGAACGAATCCAATGCTATGAAAGTCTCACATACCTCTTTAGGAATCAACCCTTAGCGAAACGACTTCGATTCCGCAAGAAATCTCCAAGAACACTCAACTTTTCTCCTATTTTCTCCTCTTGAGTTCTTCCTCTAATAACCCTAGCGTGAAATTTTTGAGTGCGTAAAATGAACTAACTCAGTTTAGACCCCAAATAATTTACTAAAAATGGATTTAATTAATTGGGTAATGAAAAGACCAAAATACCCCTTTAAAATCCGGTTAACTTTCCTTATTCAGACAACCCAACTTCAAAGGGGCATATCTCCCTCATACGAACTTGAAATTGATCAAACTTGGTGGAGTTAGAAAGATAATTCAAAGACCTTTCCTATGGTATGTTGTAGCACACCTAACACATCCTGATCTAGGAGTTATGGTCGTTTGAAGTTGACCCAAAGTTCATACTTAGCTTAGCTTTATCAAACTTTCCAAATTTGATTATTTCCAAAAAATAGTTTCTATTCTAAGTCTTTCTAGTAGAGGGGTGTTACACGCAACCTATCTCTATTCCTCTTTATCATATGGCTCCGGTAGAACTTAAAGAGTTAAAGGAGAAATTGAAAGATTTTTTGGATAAGAGTTTCAGCTGACCGAGTATCTCTCTATGGGGAGCTCCAGTTTTGTTTGTTCGAAAGAAAGATGGTTCACTTCGTATGTGTATTGACTACCATAAATTGAACAAGGTTACCATTAAGAATAAATATCCACTTTCAAGTATAGATTATTTGTTTGACCAACTAGAAGGAGCAAGTTAATTCTCTAAGATCGACCTCCGATCGGGTTACCACCAATTGAGGGTGAAAGAAGATGGCATTGCGAAGATGACTTTTTCAAACTCGGTATGGCCATTATGATAAGTTTTTGGTAATTCCATTTGGTTTGACTAATGTTATGGCCGCATTTATGGATTTGATGAATAGGGTGTTTAGGAAATACCTTGATATGTTCGTGATCATGTTTATTGATGATATTTTGAATTGATCAGGGACTGAAGATGAGCATGCTGATCATTTGATGATTGTGTTGCAAGTCCTCAAGGACCAACAACTCTTTGCAAAGTTTAGTAAATACGAGTTTTGGTTGAGATCCATGGCTTTCCTTGGTCACATTATTTCCGGTAAGGGTATTGAGGTAGATCCTAACAAGATGGACGCGGTTAAGAGTTGTCCTACACCTATATCCCCTTCAGATATTCAAAGTTTCTTGGGTTTGGCTGGTTACTATAGAAGGTTTGTTGAAGGGTTTTCTTCAATTGCCTCTTCCTTGACGGCATTGACCCAAAAGAAGGTTAAATTTGTATGGTCTGAAGCGTGTGAGTAGAGTTTTTAAGAATTAAAAGATAGACTTACCTCTGCTCCGGTGTTAACTTTACTGGAAGAAACTGATGGATTTGTGATTTTTTGTGATTCTTCAAGAATTGGGTTGGGATGTGTCCTTATTAAAAATGGGAAATTAATTACATATGCTTCAAGACAACTTAAGATTCATGAAAAGAACTATCCTAGCCATGACATAAAACTAGTGGTGGTTGTGTTTGCTCTAAAGATTTGGAGGTATTACTTGTACAGTGTCCATGTTGCTGTCTTTACCGACCACAAGAGCTTGAAATATGTGTTTAAACAGAAAGATCATAATCTTCACCAAAGAAGGTGACTTCAGTTGCTATAGGATTATGATATGAGTGTCCTCTATATTACCCCGGCAAGGCAAATCTGGTGGTGGATGTTCTTACTGGTTACCAATGGGTAGTGTTGCTTATATTGAGGATGGTAAAAATGAGTTGGTTTGAGATGTTCATAAATTAGCCCGATTAGGTGTTCGGTTGGTTGACACTACCAAATGCGGTGTTATGGTACATAATGGTTCAGAATCTTCTTTTGTGTCAAATGTGAAAGCTAAATAAGATCTTGATTTGAATTTGGTTGATTTGAAGGAACCAATGCTTAAAAAGTTCGTGGAGGTTTTCTCCCAAGGGGGAGATGGTGTGCTTCAATATCAGGGTCATTTGTGTGTTCCCAATGTTGATGATTTGATGGGGCAAATTCTATCGGAAGCCCACAAATCTCGATATTCCATTCACCCTGGAGCCACCAAGATGTACCGCGACTTGCGGGAAGTTTATTGGTGGAATAAAATGAAGAAGGATATTGTGGAACTTGTGGCTAAGTGTCCTAATTGTCAACAAGTGAAAGTTGAGCATCAAATGTTGGGAGGTTTAGCCTAAGCTATTAACATTCCTACTTGGAAGTGAGAATATTTGAATATGGACTTTATCGTTGGTTTACCCCACACACGGCAACAATATGACTCGATTTGGGTTATAGTAGACTGTAAGATGAAATTTGCTCACTTCATCCCTGTCAAGATTTCTTATTCAGTGGAAGACTATGCTAAATTGTATATAAGGGAGATGGTTAGATTCCATGGAGTGCCTCTATCCATAATCTCCGATCAAGGTACCCAATTCACTTTTTAATTTAGGACATCTTTCTGAAAAGGTCTTGATACTCGTGTTAAGCTTAGTACGGCCTTTCATCCACAAACTGATGGGAAAGTGGAACGTATTATCCAAACTTTGGAAGATATGGTGATAGAATGTGTGATTGACTTCAAGGGTAATTGGGATGACCATTGGCGTTGATTGAGTTTGCATACAATAATAACTGTCACTTAAGCATTATATCGCTCCATTTGAGGATCTAGATGGTCGGAGGTGTAGATCTCCTATAGGTTGGTTTGAAGTAGGTGAAGTTGCTTTGATAGGTCTTGAATTAATGCATGAGGCTGTGGAGAAAGTTTGTCTTATTAGAGAGAGGTTGAAAATGGCTCAAAGTCGACAAAAGTCCTATGATGTTAAAAGGAGATACCTTGAGTTTGAGGTAAATGATTGGTTCTATATGAAAATTTCACCCATGAAGGGTGTAATGAGATTTGGGAAGAAAGGGAAGCTTAGTCCCGCTATGTGGGCTCATATCAGATTTTGAGGCGTAATGATAAAGTTGCTTATGAACTTGATTTGCTTAATGACTTGGCATCAGTGCAACCAGTTTTCATGTCTCCTTGTTGAAGAAATGTGTTGGTAATCTGACATCTATAGTACCATTGGAGAGTCTTGTTGTAAAGGGTAGCCTTTCTTATGAAGAAGTTTTGGTTGAGATTCTAGAAAGGCAAGTTTGGAAGTTGAGGAACAAAGAAGTTGCTTCTGTAAAGGTTCTTTGGAGGAATTAGTTAGTTGAGAGTGCTACTTGGGAGGCCGAGATCGATATGGTGTCACATTATCTTCTCTTTTTTTCCTCCGATCTTACTCTATCTTGAGGTATTTAGTTCCTTATGATTCACTCTTTTGGTTTCATGTGTCTTAGATATTCCCATGATTTCTTCATTTATGCATGTTCATGAAAATCTTAAATTTGGAGAAAATGAGTTAACTTGATTAATATCTTCATGTTTATGTGCATTTGAGTACGAGTTGCATATAGACCTTATGAAATGATGTTTTAAACATTCTTTAGCTTGGAGTTGATATTTCCTCCTCATATATATGCATTTATGTGATCGCATTCATATTGGGCTATTAGAACTAGTTCCTACCCTCCTTATGATGTCTTAAATCTCATTCGAGAACGAATGTTCCCAAGGGGGAGATATTGTAACACCTCATATTTGAAAAGAAGGAAAATGTAGAATTAAGTTGCAGGTGTGACCTATGGCTCCCACCACGAGTCATAGGTAGGTCTTATAGGTGAGTCCCAGCTTAGTGAAATTTTAAAGTTTAAAGTTGGAATTACGGTGGCCATGTACGGACCGTATGTGTACCAATAAATCGTATGTGGGTCCCGTCGTTAAAGGTCTAAAAGTATGGTCTCAGAACCCCACCAACGATTGGACAAGACGGTCCGTAGTTGGACCTACGGACCGTAAGTCCAACCGTCAGTGGAGGTCCAACAATTATTTTAAGAACTGCTTTTGGGTCTTTTCCTAATTATTATAACCCAATACTAAGTTATTTTACCTTCTATACTAAACCCTATATAAATGTTTTCCCCCAAATTACCCAATTCAATTCATTCTCCTAAAATCCTAAATGTTGATCAAGTTCATCCTCTCAAATATTTCTCTCTCTAAAGAAGAAGAAGAAGTCTAGGATTTCAAGATCAACTCTCCAATTCTCCATTGATTTTGAGATTTTGGCATCAAGATATGATAGTATTCACCTAAGGAGTCCTTCCCTCCACAGGGTTCCTAAATTCTGCAATTTTTACAGGGTAGAATCTCTGATGAAGTTAGAGTTTTACTCAATCTCATGGGTTCTTTTCAATTATGATCTAATTGATTGTTTTATGTGTTTTTATGCATGAATTGAGATAATTCCATATTTTTAAGTTGAATTCACATGAACTCAATGCATGATTCATGATTTCTAGAATTGATCATAAAATGAAGTTTTTGAATCATGAAAGATCAATTTATGAAGATATGCATGTTCTTTATGAAGTTGATGAAAATGATTTAAAGTTGCTTTGAGAGTAGAGCATCAATGTTGTTGTTGTTATTGTGAAAGGAATTTATCACACGAAGGGTTCATAAGGTTGAAAGATTTTCTCACCTAAGATGAATTAAGATGAAAAGAGCTATTCTTAGGAAATCTAACTTAGATTGGCTACTTGATATGCCTTTCCATGGATGATAAGACAAGCGGCGATTATCCATGTCCTCTAATGATAAGACAAGCAGCGAATATCCATGTCTCCTAAAGTTAAGATAAGTTAAGATTAATGACTATTCTGTGGGATTTATACTTAGCACAGAGTGGACATGTGGAGATTACCCATGTACCATAAACTATGTGCCACCATAGGTTGTCTAGATAGACATTAGTTAGTGGATCCACCTAAGCTAGAAGTTTATGGTTCTTACTTTGGCAAGTAAGAAAATCTATTTTTTGTGTGGAAAAGACACAGGATTCCATGTTATAACTCACATGGTCTATGTTGGTTATATCCCACAAATAATGAGTTAAGGTTACTCTCTAAGGTCAACTCAAAAGTATTTTAAAGATGTTTAGCTTGCATTGACCATGGTTATGACTTATGTTTTCTAACAGCTATTTTATGATTTAGCTTGGTCATTGCATGTCATATAAAGCCCTTTTAGCATGATTTCATAAATCTTATGCATGACTATCATACTTGGTACATTCCATGTACTAACACATATTTTTGCCAACAATGTTTAACTAATGTAGGGTCCGACGCTCCTATTTCCCATATTCGTAGCTAGTGAGGCCTTATTGAGCTTTGAGGATTGGTGAGTTCTCATGTTCCGAGGACCAATATTATTTTATTGCTTTCATATTTTCATATTTTCATATTGGATATTGTATGTGATGTATGGATTACGTCTCAATCACTTCGTTGATGTAATAAATGGTTTTGAGACTAATGTTTAGACTTCCGCTACTTTTTGTAACTCTTTTATTGAAACTCTACCCTTAAACTCTTTTGGTTTTCTGTTATCTTGTATTTTGTATGCTAAGTGGCTTGTATAGGGCCTCTCGGGGCCTTATATGTCATGTCACGTCTAGGGTGTACTTTGGGTCATGACATTTACTAGGTCGGTTTCAATACAATTTTCTTAGGTTTGAAAGGTGGATTTTTAACTTTGTTGGATGGTTGGTATGAGTCCGAAGGTGTCTGAGAGTAATTTGAGACTATGAACTTTAAGGAAGTTAAGTTTGACAATGATAAACTTTTGATTAAACGACCTTATTTGGGTGATTTGATGATTCCAATAGTCCTACAATATGTTTTATGATCGACTTGCACTAATTGATTTGAATCTAGGGGGGTCTAAGATGGATCTTGGATGCTTGTTCAAAGATTGATGTTTTGATGTACTAAGCTTTAATAGTGCAACTTGAAACAATTGAGTTTCAAATGGTGTTTGGCTTGAACTATTAGATCTGTATCATGATTTCTAAACCATTGCAAAAATAATCATATCATTTTGAGTTTTTATAAGAGAATTATTCCTTTTTTAGTGAAAGAGTTGTTGCGAAAAGTTGCTTTACAGTGAAATTTTTATGAAAGGTACCAATAATTTTAAAAGAACAAATTACGATGATTTTGCATTTTTGAACATTTTGCAAGCTAGAAAGCTTTGATAGAAGTGATTCTGATTCGAGTTTCTCGTATAAATATTGGGTATATGATTCAAACTTTATTTTGTAATTTTCCAAGAATACAAATAGATTTTCATGTTTTGATTCATAGAAATTAAGATTTGCAACCCCAAATTAATGAAATTGAAAATCATTTATTTGTAATTGGATTTCGTTGATTTTTGGAAATTAAGGTCCTTATGTCATGGGTAAACTTACTTTGACATAAAATATCTTAATTGTCGATTATTTCATGTATGAGCATGAAAATTGGATATTTCCGATCTAAGGTTAAGAAATCGTAGTTTGATGATTTGAAGGTCGAATTGAACTCTATTTTTGATGAAATTTTAGATTTGAGTTCCTTACCTATGGGTAAATAAATTTTTTTTATCTTTTTCTTGGGGTGTGAAAGTTAACTTATTATGCTCGAAATACAAGTATGGACGTATGGACGTATGGATATCGTTAGAGTCGTACTATCCTGTAGATCATGTTCTTGATAGTTTGTGAGTATTCTAAGGATGTTTGAAAAGAAAAGGTGCATTTGTGATGGTTCATGAAGCATTTTCTCGACATTCGAGGTAGTTATAACATATTCTTCTTACACTAAGCTGGGGGATCTTGTTGTGAAACATGATATGAGTTGGTGATAACGCTCAACTATACCTGGCAATTAAAGATATGTGATCGTATGAAAATATAATATGCAACATATGAGGTCAAGGTCAAACCATAAGGACTAACAGAAAAGATTACACTCAAATTGACTTATCAACTCAACACAAACTAGAACAGTGTATTATCAACACAATATATATATATATATAAGTGGGGG
>NW_006238933.1:2639149-2659015 GCF_000226075.1 Solanum tuberosum | reverse complement strand
GTGAGGGGGGGGGGGCGGGGAGGGGGGGGGGGGGGGGGGGGGAATTAGGCAACACTAGAATTGATCAATCACAAGTATATCATTATTTTAAAGTTCACACAAAGTAGCATTGCGATGAAATTTCAACACAATAGGAAAATATTTATAAAATTCAAATTAGTCAATAGATGGATAATGTTTGGTCAAAGCTATATTCGATATTCTCTCCAACTAACAAACATATATCCCTTAGATTCTCTCGAACTCCAAGATCATAACAATTAAAACACCAAACATTCCTTGAGTTGATAGACTATGTCTAGCTCTACTCTTAAACAAGAAATTAGTCGGATTAGACTATCTCTAACTTTAATCCAATGATTAATTCACAAGTCCTCACGAATGAAGTCTTACCCAACTCTATTTTTCTTTTTCAAGAAAAGATTGTGTTAGAGAGTTCAATCAATGTTTGCTACCACTGATTTTCAAATTAAAATTTTAAGACAATAGTAGATCCATGCATAATAGCGAATTTTGGATCTAATTATTCAATATCCATTGGGTTTTACACCCACATCTTGCACACACACTCGTAGCCACATATTTAGCTACTCATAATTGAAAAAAATAGAGATTATACTCTTAAAGGAAAGATACATTTCAAGCAAAATTGATATCCAAAACTGAATTCCATGCTTGGAGATGTATATAATTTGAGTTTTCTTCCTTAATGAGCAAGAAGTTTCTTAGCTACTTTCTATCTCTATTTTCTATCTCTACTCTTCAAAACTATGCCACCCACACAATAGAGAATCCACTCACATTTACACATATTAATTCAAGGAATTATTATAAATCATGTTAATTCACTCACACCCACAAAGAAATTCAATCATACACACATTGAACCTTAGGCTTGCCTGCTATGTTAATCGCCACTAATACAAATTAGGAAGGCTTAAAATCATCAAGGACTTGCGGGTTTAAAATCACCAACAAGGTCTTAAGTTCATCTCGAAATCAATTGAACCGAATGACTTTAGACAAACTACAAGTGATAAATCAAAACTCGCTTGTAAATCAAAAAATTCAAATAAAAAATGTACGAGCCATGACAAGAGAAAGCTTTAAATTCATTTTTTCTCTCCTTTTTCAAATTAATTTCAACTTCTTAGCCAAACAAAATTTTTGGTGGTCCCTCTTGTAAGAATTATGACATAAAACTCAACCAAGATGTCTTACACTTGATATTTTTCCTTTAAAAAGTTAGCTCTTAAGCTATCATAGAAAACACTAACTCGGTCTGACACAAAAACAAAGAGTCAAGAATAAGAAAATCCTGCTCCTTGGAAAAGAATCATGGTGCGAAGAAAATCCTCAAAATTTATTTACTTAACTACTATTCACAAAGATGATACTGAGCACGAGCACGCCAAATATAAAACAAGTTATGTCCTCATGAAGTACGAGCTCAAAAAAGGAGTTAAGGATTTACATATGAATGTCGTATCTGCTCATTAAATAGCACTTCACTTAGTAGGATAGGTGAACACTGATCGATTGCAATTAGAATAAATGGAATACATAAGTTTTGGTGGGTGGTCGGTCAACGGCATTGAAAGCTTATGCAGCGATTATCCGCAGGTTCAACACTAGTGTAATGTGATTCTTCCCAGTTTACTAGTTGTGCACCGGTGCAATTTTGGTGCTGGACAGTTTCAAACAGGTATTATGTCGGTCTGACACAGGCATGATGTCATGACCCAAAGTACACTCTAAACGTGACATGAAGAATAGGACCCCAAGAGGCCCTAAACTAGCCACTTCACATAAGCATGACACTATGAAACATAATATAAGAGATTTAAAGTAAGGAAAGAGATATAAGTCTCAAACTTTTTAGTACATAGAAGATACCAAAACAAAGTACATAACTAAAATTTAGCGGAATACATCATCTATGTCTAACAAGCCTCTAATAATCATAATGTGGTTAGGACAAACCCCTAAACCATGAAAAAAGTCTGAAAACTAAAAAGACATCAAAAGCAATAAAGACATATAGTGGCAAGGTCCCCTAATATGAGGACTTACCAAAACTCTGAAGCTGATGAAAGATCCAACCTAAACACGACCGGATGGAGGAACGATAGATCGTATATTATGAATCAATAATGGCACAATGTATACGTCAGTACTTTGAATGTACCGAGTATGAGAAAAATGTATAATAAAAGATAAACATTGTAACATAAGTAGTTTAAAACATTAAATGCATGACCAAGTAAAATGTGTCAAAGCTTAATAGTCTAAATCATAAAGCATGGGACAAGGTCAATACAACATTTAAAAATCAACGCCATGGTACTTTCTTCTTCTCTTCCCGTCCCTTTGATTTTTGTCATCTTTTCCACAACTTGACATGTCTGTTGTAGAAATTTCATATCATATTGTAGAAATGTTGAAATCATGAACGGTTTGATTTTCCTGATACTAGACTTATTTGTTTACAACATATCCAAAATTCAGAATTTAATATCTTCATAATCATTCTAGATGATTTTTTTGAAGTTAGCTCTAGATTCTGTCATGCTGAAAATTTCAAATTTGTGTGGCTTTACTAAAACTCTCGTATCTTGATGTAGGAACGAAGAAATCACGAGCCATTTGATTATTTTGAATCTAGACACAAAAGTCTATGATATATTTGAAATCCAAAATTTAATGCCTTTGGGATTACTTCAGATATTAATACGAAGTCAACTTAAGATTTTAGCGCACCAACAGTTTCAGATTTCCGCAATGACACTAACCAAATTTATCTCAAGGTAGAAGTATCAAAATTGAAAGGATAATGGCTAGGAGTATTTGAAAAGAATTATGGCATTACGATTTCCAATGTTTAGAAAAGGCTTAGCTTAGGACCCTACTACTCATCGTATTTGGCTTGTTATTGCTACCGCACATGACTTCGAGAGTCATGATGATATTACTAAGGAACGTCTTTATCAAAATATTTTTACTTCTCACTTCGATGAATTAGAAATATTTTTTGTGTGGACTTCCATAAATCTGTTTCATGTAGCTTGGAAAGAAATTTTGAGTCACGGGTACAGGACCCTTTACATGTTAGACCTATTGCTCATACAATTTGGGATCCTCATTTTGGTCAACCGGCCGTGGAAGCTTTTACTTGAAAAGGGGTGCTTTTGGCCTACTGAATATTGCTTATTCTGGTGTTTATCAGTGGTGGTGTATAATCGGTTTACACACTAATGAAGATCTTTATACTGGCGCTCTTTTTCTATTATATATTTTTTGCCATATCCTTAATAGCAGGTTGGTTACACCAACAACCGAAATGGAAACCGAGCGTTTCGTGGTTAAAAATGATGAATCTCATCTGAATCACCATTTTTCAGAACTCTTTGGCATAAGTTTGTTGGCTTGGAGAGGGCATTTAGTCCATGTTATTGTTCATCCAGAGGGGAGTACGTTTGGTGGAATAATATCTTAGATGTATTACCATATCCCAAAGGGTAAGGCCCACTTTTTATAGGTCAATGGAATCTTTATTCTCAAAACCCCAATTCAAGTATTCATTTAGTTGATACCATCGAAGGGGCAAGAACGGCCATTCTAACTCTTCTCAGGGGATTCCACCCACAAACGTAAAGTTTATGGATGAATGATATTGTCCATTACCATTTAGATATTGCATTTATTTTTCTTGTTGATGGTCATATGTAAAGAACCAATTTCGGGATTTGGCACAGTATGAAAGATCTTTTAGATGCACATATTCCTCCAGGGGGACGATTGGGGCGTAGACATAAGGGTTTTTATGACAATCAACAATTCGCTTCATTTACAATTAGGTCTTTCTTTGGCTTCTTTAGGCGTTATTACTTCTTTGGTAGCTCAACACATGTACTCTTTACCTGCTTATGAATTCATAGCACAAGACTTTACTACTCAAGCTACATTATATACCCACCACCTGTATATCGCAGAATTCATCATGACAGGAGCTTTTGCTCATGGGGCTATATTTTTAGTAGAGATTACAATCTGGAGCAAAATGAAGATAATGTATTGCAAGAATGTTAGATCATAAAGAAGTTATCATATCTCCTTTAAGTTCGTCCAGCTTCTTTTTGAGATTCCATACCCTGGTAGTTTATGTTCATAATGATGTCATGCTTGCCTTTGGCACTCCGGAGAAGCAAATCTTGATTGAACCTATATTTTCTCAATGGATACAATCCGCTCATGGTAAAACTTTATATGGGTTCGAAGTACTTTTATGTTCAATGACTGGCCAAACATTAAATGCAGGTCGAAGCATCTGGTTGCGAGGTTGGTTAAATATTGTTAATGGAAATAGTAATTCATTATTCTTAACAATAGGTCCTGAAGACTTTTTGGTTCATCATGCTATTGCCCTTGGTTTACATACAACTACATTGATCTTAGTAAAAGGTGATTTAGATGCACATGGTTCCAAGTAAAAGCTAGATAAAAAGGATTTCAATTATAGTTTTTCGTGCGATGGCCCAGGACGAGGCGATACTTGTGATATTTAGGCATGGGACGCACTTTATTTGGCAATTTTTTGGATGTTAAATACTATTGGATGGGTTACTTTTTATTGGCATTGGAAGCACATCACATTATGGCAAGGTAATGTTTCACAGTTTAATGAATCTTCCACTTATTTGATGGGCCGGTTAACAAATTATTTATGGTTAAACTCTTCACATCTTATCAATTGATATAACCCTTTTGGAATGAATAGTTTATTGGTTTGGGCATGGATGGTCTTATTTGGACATCTTGTTTGGGCTACTAGAGATATGTTCTTAATCTCTTGGCGTGGATATTGGCAGGTATTGATTGAAACTTAAGCATGGGCTCACGAACGCACACGTTTGGCCAATTTGATTCGATAGAGAGATAAACCACTGGCCCTTTCTATTCTACAAGAAAGATTGGTTGGATTAGCTCACTTTTATGTAGGTTATACATTCACTTATGCGGCTTTCTTGACTGCCTCTACGTCAGGCAAATTTGGTTAATTAATGTGTGTATTCGTGATAATCTCATTTCTTTCGGCGGAGAAGGAGGTCCACCTTCTTCTATTTCTACATCTAGGATTTGACTTGTATCATGGATCCTAATAGGAATTCAACCATTATGGAAAGAAGAAGCTTGATTCAGAGAGAGAAGAAGAGGCAAAAATTGGAATAGAAATATCATTCGATTCATTGATCCTCAAAAAAAGAAATAAGAAAGGTTATGTCGTTGAGTGACAAATGGGAAATTTATGGAAAGTTACAATCCCTACCACGGCATAGTGCACCTACATGTTGTAACACCTCAGAATCTAGTAGGCTATGCAAGGGACTAAGTGAGAGGTCACAAGCTAAAGACTGAACATGGACACCCTTCATGAAGGCCCAGACGAACCGTGAAAGGCACCACGAGGTGTGGTGTGGCTCGTGAAGGCTCAGTGAGCCTAGACAAAGAGGGATCCCCTCCCACGCGCACCTAGACGGCTCGTGGTGAACACCATGGCACGTGGTGAAGCCAGTGAAAGGGGAGGCAGTAGCTGCCTTAAGGGTGACCCTCAACACGAGCCACTTGAGGGCTCGTGAGAGCCTTGATGGCTCGTGGAGTGGGTCGTGAAGGAAGGGGGGGTCTTGGGGTGTTTTTCCAAGCCACTGGTCAAGGACCTCAACTGCCACCACGGCCCGTGTGATCCTTGACGGCTCGTAAGGAGTGGCGTGTGGGGGTTTAGTCAGCTGTAAGTTCAGGGGCAGTTAGGTCTTTTCCTAATTATTTTATGTTGATACTATGTCATTTTACCCATGCTTAGGACCCCTATATAAGTGATTTTTAACCCCAAATTCAACCCATTCAAGTCATTCTCTTAAATTCACCAAAGAAATCAAGTTTTTCCTCTCTAAAATATTTCTAGAAACTTGAAGAACAAGAAGGGTTCAACCTAGGGTTTCAAATCAAGTCTCCAATTCCACCATTGAAGACAAGCTTTTTGCATTGAGGTATGATAGTTTTCATCCATGGATTCCTTCCATTCACGGAGTTCCAAAATTCTCCTCTTTCAAAGTTAGAAATCCCCAATTTACTTAGGGCTTTCTTCAATTGCCATGGGTTCTCTTGATTATTGATTTAAATGATTGAATTATGATCTCTTATGCATGAATTGATGAAATACTATGATTTTGAGATGATTCCCCATGAACCCATGTAAATTCCATGTTTTCCAATTTTGATGATGTGATGTGGGTTTTGAATTATGAAAGAAGAGATTTTGAATTAAGCATGTTCTTATGAGATTTATGTAAATATTTTAAGGATGATTTGAGAGTGAAGTATCAATGATAATTGTTGTTGTGTTGTTGAAAAGATTTCTCATAAACACACTAAAGCATGATTTGTGGAAGGATATTCTCACATAAAGGATTCTTAGGGTTGAAAGGTTTTCTCAGATAAACTATGAATCAAATATCTTAGGAGTTATTATAATAAGACCTATCTTGGATCGGTTACTTAGTGATACCCTTCCATGGACGACTTATGACTTAGCTTGGATTGGCAAGATAACGTGCCCTTCCATGAATAACAAGAGCAAGTTAAGAAAATAACTATTATGTGGGATTTATGCTTAGAACCGAGAGGATATTGAGATGGAAGCTCTTCCATTAGTAGAGTCTGGGTTTCTAGAAGCAATCTCTTTATCTCTTACCTATGTTCCCAAAAGGACGATTATCTAGATAGACATTAGCTAGTGGATCCACAATAGCTAGAAGTTCATGGTCCTTCTTTGGCAAGTAGGACACCCTTTTTCGGTGTGGGGTAGACACCAGATTCCATGTTGATAGGTCACATGGTCTTATATGTCGGTTAAGGCTATTTTCCACACTTTATTAAAGTTATGATGAAACAAGGTTACTTCAAGGAAGTATCGTAAGCATGATTTAAGATGATGTTCACTTGCATTGATCATGGTTTTATGACTTATGGTTTCAAACTCTCAAGATGCATGTTTTATCTGGGTCATTGCATATTTATGAAAATGTCCCTTTTTAGCATGATTTAATGTTTTATGCATGGCTATCATACTTGGTACATTATTTTGTATTAACGCATACTCTTACCTACATTTCTCCAAATGTAGGGTCCGACAGTCAGGGTTCTCAGTTTCGTGGCTAGAGATTGACTTGAGAGATTTCCGAGCTTGGGTGAGTCCTCGTGCTTCGAGGATGGATTTTCATTGTTTTCAGTTTTCTTTCTTACTTTTGGTTTTGGACATGATGTATGGGCTAGGCCCAATTTCATTCTATTGTATTAGATAGCTATTGAGACAAAGTGATTAGACTTCCACTTTACTTTTATAAAACTTTTGGGACTTGAAATGTATTTCTTTGTCTCTTTGTTCTATTTCTTATGTTATGAATGTTAAGTGGCTGGTATGGGGCCTCTCGGGATCCTATATGTAATGTTACATCTAGGTTGTACCCCTGGGTCGTGACACACGCCTTCATCAAGGTTGTTTTTTTATCAGAAGGCCGAGAGCTAACTATTGAGACTTTGGCCTATGCAGACACATACTTCGTGAAATGGTTCATGCATGTTTGTTGCCAGAAGCAACAAGATCAAGTTGGTAAGGATTAACGCTTCATTTTTATTTATATGGTTGATGATTATAGAATCCCATTTACCATTTTGTATAAATGAACTATTCTATTTGTACTGATAGGGTGGAGGGGCGCATTTTAATCCTTGTTTATCTATTAGTTTTCGGTTGAAATTGCAATCCGCTTGATTCTACAGAAAGTAAACATGAATGGCTACAACATATCCAAAATTAGAAAATCTTTCAATGTCGTTCTAGAAAATTGTTTGAACTTAACTTTAAATTTTGTCACATACCTGATTTCAAATTTTCGGTGCCTCACAAAATATTTTATATCTTGATGTCGAAACATCATCACCAAAAAGGATTGTGATCGCTTGAAACTATACTTCAAGGGTTTCATTATTACCAAGAAAATATTGTCTCGAGTATAACCTAGTTATCTTAGCATGGCTTCCAAGTCTCAAATGTCTTGAAATGTAATGAACTCCTTTACTTGTGTTTCTTTGTGTTGTCTTTTTTTGTGTATTTTTTTGTAGATCAATTGAATTAACATTTATATTTTGTGAAGGCTACGCAATGGATTGTTTTATCACAACACAAGAATTTGGTCTTGAGGTGTGAAGAAATGTGTTTACCGTCCCCGCCTTGCGATCACTACTTCGAGGATTTATGAAATATCAAATAATTAAGCATAAGGTGTGAAGGGATGTGCTTAACATCCCCGACTTGAGATCACAAATTTGAGGCTTTATGAGATCTTGAATACTTAAGCATAAGGTGTGAATGGATGTGTTTAGTGTCTTTGCCTTGAAATCACTAATTTGAGGCTTTATGAGATCCCGAATACATAAGCTTAAGGTGTGAAAAGATGTGTTTAAAATACCCGCATTAATATAACTATTTTGTGGCTTTATGAGATCCTTTATACTTAAGCATAAGGTGTGAAGAGATGTGTTTAACGTCTCACCTTGAGATCACTAATTTGTGGCTTTTCGAGATCCCAAATACTTAAACATAAGGTGTGGAAGGCCAAATTTTATCCACCTTAAGGTTTGAAAATTAAAGATATTTTTAAGGATAAGTTCATGGAAAGCCAGCTTAATGTGCAAAGGGATAAATCTTGTCCACCTTAAGGCATGAAAATTTAAAGATCTTTTTACGGATAAATCTGTGAGAAGGCCAGCTTAAGGTGCAAAGGGACAAATCTTGTCCACCTTAAGGCATGGGAGTTTAAAGATCTATTTAGGGCCTGTTTGGAAAGCTCACCCTGTTAATTGGATTTGGTGTAATTTGTGTAATTACACTGTCTGTCTTGTTTGGTTGAGCATGTAATTACCTGGTCAACAGATAATTGGGTGTAATTACACTCTTCAACTCACAGAGGGAGGCTGTGAATTGCTATTAATTACATGGTGTAATTACAAGTTGTTTATTTTTTAATTTCTTTCTTTTATTTTTGTTTTAATTTTTTCGTTTTAATGTATTTTTTATTTTTATTATTTTCAATTGTTCTGATTCTATTATTCTAATATTTTCTTAAAAATATATTTAATATTATTTATATATCATTGTCTTCTTATTCTCAACCTTTACTTCATGTGATTTCATGCAATTTTTTGTATCTTCTAAAAAAATTATTAGTATAATTTTGTTAGTATTCTATTTTTTAAATTAAAGTAAAATTCATTGTTGAATAAAGTTATGAACTTACGTTTTCCTTTTATTTTAAATCATATTTATGTATTTTGTGTTGAAATTTGACATAAGAGTATTATGTTAATTTTTTTGTTTTTAGTTTAAAACTTATGTTATATTTTCAATTTTATTTGTTTGAGGAGTATTGACTCGATATTTTACATTACAAACTATTTTTTTAAGTTAGACTTGATAGATTATCTTTTTTGTCAAATGTTTTATAATTTTATGATATTCTATTTATAATATTAATCTTTTTGTCAAACATGCATTTCATGATGTTCATAGAAATGATGTACTTTTAGTTTTTATGACTAATTTAATTAAAATATACTAAATTGAAAATATAAATCAATTATTTTAATAATATTAGTTAAAAACATATGTTTATTAATTAATATATTTTCAAGAGACAATATATATCTTAAATATTTAATTTAATATCATTTATAAAGACCCTTATTTGTCTAATATAATTTTTTAAATTTTAAATAATTAATTTTTATTTTTAAAATTCAATATAACTTATGATTACTCTTGTGCAACCAAACAGTACACTTGTAATTACACTGTAATTACATTATGGCAAACAAACATGTCAGTGTAATTACTTGGTTTTGTAATTACTAGACTAGTAATTACACCAATTCCAATTATCTGGTGGCTTTCCAAACAGACCTATAAGGATAGTTCCGTGAAAAGACTAGATTAAGGTGCAAAGGGACAATTTTTTCCGCCTTAAGGCATGTAAATTTAACAACTTGCATATTTGGAGGATTTGAAGACTTCAACTTGCAGACTTGACAAATTTGAGACTTTAACTTCCAGACTTGACAATTTTGAAGACTTCAAGTGCATATTTGGAGGATTTGAAGACTTCAACTTGTATACTTGAATAATTTAAAGACTTTAACTTACATATTTGAAGGATTTGAAATCTTATAACATAATGTTAAAGAAGCTAGCTCATATTTTATAAAGCTTTGCCCCTATTGGCCCATCAATATTCTGTGCAAGTCTAAAGTTTGACGAAACAAAATACAATACTTATAGCCTTAACTTTCATGTGACATATCAAGTGGGAACATGTGAGTTTTCTAACACTCATGCAACTGAACTTAGAATATGGTTCTAAGCGCCTACATACCTTAGTGACTGGGATCAAGTCACAATGTAGTTCTAGGAGAGTGCTTTTTTTTTGTTGGGGTGCCGAGCATAATTTATACTCTTGCGGGCAGGAGTGACATGTAGTTTAGGCTCGTACTTTAAGGAGCATTTTAACTTGAATATCTAACTCAAATTTGAAGAGCTTTATGATATATAGTTTAGGCTTGTGTTTCAAGAAGCATTTCAACTTGAAGATTTACTCAACTTTGAAGAGCTTTATGATATACATTTTAGGCTCATGTATCAAGAAGAATTTAAACTTGAAGATTTAACTCAAATTTTAAGATTTTTGTGACATATAATTTAAGGTCGTGTTTTGAGGAACATTTCAACTTGAAGATTTAGCTCAATTTGAAATAGCTTTGTGACATACAGTTTAAGCTTGTGTTTCAAGGAGCATTTTAGCTTAAATATCTAACTTAAATTTGAAAAGATTTATGACATATAGTTTAATCTTGTGTTTCAAGAAGTATTTCAACTTGAAGATTTAACTCAACTTTGAAGAGCTTTGTGACATACAGTTTAAACTTGTGTTTCAAGGACAATTTCAGCTTGAAGATTTAACTCAAATTTGAAGAGTTTTGTGACATACAACTTAAGCTTGTGTTTTGAGGAGAATTTCAAATGGAAGTTTTAAATCAAATTTGAAGAGCTTTATGATATGAAGGTTTAGCTCAAATTTGAAGAGCTTTCCAACTTAAAGATTTACCTCAAATTTGAAGATCTTTTAAACTTATAGATTTAGCTCAAATTTGAATATTTTTGTGATATACAGTTTACGCTCATGTGTCTAGGATCATTATAATTTGCAGTTTAGGCTCATGCAATGAGGAGCATTGTAACTTGTAGTTTAGACTCATGTGATAAGGAGTGTTGTAACTTGCAGTTTATGATCATACTTTAAGGTGTGTCTAGATAGGCATTGACTCTTCAAATTCATCTTCAGATGTAGACTTGCCCCCACTTTGGAGTTCTTTTAGATCTTCACCTTCGCAAGGCCCACAGATAGGAGATCGTTGATCTACTCTTATAGTCATGCTTAATTTCATGTCATGTGCACGAGTTTTCAACTCTTCAAATGTATTGAGCTTTAATCCTTGCAATATATAGTGAAGGCCCTAATTCATGTCTTGAATGCTCATTTCAATGCTAGAGGTTTCACTAAGGTGATCTTTGCAGTTGAGGCTCAAACTCTTCCGGCGATTGATAAAGTCAAAAACTAGGTCATCATCTTCACTTTGGTGAGCCTTTGTAAGTTTAATCATACTTATGACACGTCATGTGCTATAGAAATGATTAAGGAACTCTTGCTCTAACTGCTCCCAACAATCTATAGAACTAGGTTCAAGATCTATGTACCAATCAAAGGCATTTTCTTTGAGAGATCGAACAAATTATTTGACAATATAATCATCATACATCCCAACATCATTACAAGTCTCGATGAAGTGTGCTATATATTGTTTTGGATTTCCTTTTCCATTAAATTGTTGGAGCTTGGGAGGTTAATAGCCCTCAGGCATTTCCAAGTTATCAATCCTTTGTGTATAAGACTTTTCATATGTGAGAGAAAATTTGGACGAGGACTTAAATTTGTCTTCAATGACTTGTATGATAAAGTCCTTCAATTGATCAATATGAATCAAGCCTTCAATGGAGAGATGAATTTGTTTGATCTTTGTTTGCTTTATGCAAGATTCTTCTTCGTCTTAAATTCTAGGAAGCTTCAAAGGTATTTGACTCGTTCTTCTCTCGATGATGTTATCCATCTTATTTGTTAGCTTGGGAAGTTTAGCATCTTGTTCGTGTGCACACTTTATCAGGCCTTCAACTGCTTTAGTCAAGCTTGTTAGTTGTTCCTCTATAGTGGAAGACATTTTGATATTATTTGATGCTTGAAAAGTTGAGATGAGAGGTAGAGATTTTCCCACTGGGCGTGCCAGAATTTGGAGACAGTAAAATTCGCATCTAGAAAATAATAATCAAGAACAGAAAAGTATCGAACAATCATATTTATTTAATTTAAAGTATGAGTGTTACAATATCTGTGATTCCTCTGATTTGTCTTTTCAGTTATAATTCATGGGCAGCTTAATCTTGAACTTGATCTTAGATTCAAGGGCTTTAGAGCTTGCTCTTGAATCTTCGATGAACTTGAATTTGATTTTGTGGATTTGATGAGCTTGATATGGACTTGAACTTAATGATCTTGATCTTGAACTTGATCTTGGATTCAAGGGCTTTAGAGCTTGTTCTTGTAGCTTGTAGAGAAATATGTGCCTTTTGATCCACGAGCTCACTCTAGCGTTAGTTAGAATTTTTCTTGTCCTTTTTCTGAATTATGAGACCCCTATTTATAGTTTTAGAATAATATAGGAGTTGTGACAAGAATAGGTTTCCCTCCGGCCAATCAGATTCAAGTGATAGGACATATAGGCTTTACGAAGCGAGCTTGTCATCTTGACACATGAGATGATCCTATTGGCTTCTTTGTTTGATTGGCATGCCACGTCATTTGCCACTGGATATTAAAATGGGCTTCTAGGATGAGATGATATTGAGCTTAGCAAATTTGGTTCATCTATTGTAGCCCAAATTAATTAATTTGGACTCTAATTAAATTCATTTTTATTGGGCTAAAATAATTAACCCAATTATATTAATCTATAATATTTATTTGGACTAATATATTCATGAATTTAATATAATCAAATCATTTTATAAATTTATATTTAATAAATTTTAAATGATTACACATGCATTTATGAAAGTAATAGAAATATGGAAATTAGTTCATTCCCCATGTATTGGGAAACATTTTCATTATTGAAAAATAATTAATAAAAAAATTTGATAAATAAGGGTAAAAATGTCATAAATAAAACCAGTTTATAATGTGAATATGCATTCGATTTTACCATTATGGTTAAAAGGATTTTTTCTTTGAAAAATTAGGATTTTACTCACATCAACTTTTGAGGTTTACGAAAATCCACTTATGCACCCTCAAGACGAGATCTATTGAGGCAATGTTAACCCTTTTAACTTTATATGATATTGCAACATAAAATTCATAATCTAACACTGAACCTCTTTAATTAAAAGGCCTAAATTCCTTGAAGGTCAAGTTCTGAAATTTCGTATAAAAATGGGTAGTTTCTTTTCTGAGATTTAATTGAAATATTGTGATTAAGCTAAGATAAAAAGAAAAAGTCATGAACTTTCAATATGCATATATCTAAGGACTTTTGTTCTCTGGGCCAACTGCCTAGATTAAGTAGAGATGTTATAGAAGTTAACGTTTCCTGATTGTTTCATATGTCATTGCTAAGATGTTCTTGTTTTTCCCCAGAAATGTGTTAACAAGACTATTTTTATTTAAGAAACTTTTTTATGGTAGAAATAATGATGAATCTTCGTTATTTTACTTACCGTTCAGTTTCATCATAATTTCTACTACCTTGAGAACCCTCTAATTGAGTTGTTTTCATGTTGCTAAGATCTTTCATTCATCTTTGGGAAAAAGGTCTGAAATATATTCGAACTTTGACCTAAATTGATGTAGCAATATCGAACTTTAGAAATGACTTTTTACCTCCTACACTATTTAATAGTGTATTTTAAAGATATATATGTGCCCACGTAGACATCATAAATATTGCATCATTATAATAGTAATGTGTCCACGTGGGTACATATATACCTTTAAACTATTAAATAGTGCATGGATAAAAGGTCTTTCATAAAGTTTGGTATCGTAACAACAATTTTGACCAAAGTTGAAATATTTTTCAAACCATTTTCCCTTCATTTTTTAAAGCTTATTCAAGCAAACAAGATCATAGTTATATGAGGAACATTTTCCAAGTTGGTCTAGTCGAAATCTGCAAATTTGTTGTTGGACTTGGATCTCTATCTTGAGTTAAGTCTCATTTTTTTCTTTTTCTATGTACTTATTTTTTATCACCCCTCCAAACCGACTCAGACATATCCATCTTTTACTGCTGAATTGTACAGTCTTCTCTGCTCCATTTGATTCCAACAGGGATAATTGAGTTCTGATCCCAATTTAGCATGTTTTGTCTTGGCTAATTTCTACTGTACTATGGGGCTTCTACTTGATCTGCAGTTTCAAAATTATTTATAGTGTCTTAAATAGTAAAAGTAAGCTACTTTATCACTTTAACTTCGAAATTTTACCTATTTTTACAAGTATATACCCATTTTTTCATCTTCAATGCTAGGGTAGTGGTGGCTGCTGCAACATTATTGTTTCGTCTCTTACATCTTTAAATTATTGGTGTCTATTCCAAAGGTTCAACCATGATTTTCCATTTCCATATGGAAGACGTATCCCACAATGAAATCTATTTTGTGTGTCTACATTGATCGAAGTAAATTAGTATGCAATATTCCTTCATTTCCCTTTTGAAATAAGTATTCCTTCCGTTTAAAAAAAAGTGGCTTAGTTTGACTTGACACGAATTTTAAGAAAATAAAAAAAACTAACTTGGCACAGATTTTAAGAAAATAAATAAAAACTTTTGAATAAAAAGGAAAGTAGGGTCAATCTTTTTTAAACAGAGGAGTATCTCATTTATTGATATCACTATGCAACATTTGGTTCATTATTTCACATTCATGGTTTTGCATATATGGAGATATCAAGAACGTTATTTCCTTTCAGTGTGATAACAAACACCTGTTACAATATGTAAGTCCAAGTTATTGTTAGTAGAATTTTGACTATTAACAGTGACGAGGGAAGAGAAAAGATAGTGATGCAGTGCTTCTGTTACATTACCGGCCCTTTCCTTTCCACCAAAAATTTCAACTCAAGTTTATGGATAGTATGAAGACCTTTCTAAAAAATGTGAAAACATCTTCAATACTGCATTATATTAGCAAACATATTCAGTTCATCTGATTGGAGTGTATGATAAAGATAAAGATGTATCATTTACAAAATATTGATGGCTCGAGCTGGAAGCAACAAGACAGATGGGATCTAGTGAGGAGCCGATTTCTTCAATCAACATTTTGCTGAATGATCTATAATCTTCTATTTCACTAATTTGTGCACACCTCGACTAATTCAATGGATAACTTGGTATTAAGAGCATCAGGTTTTAAAGGTTCTAAGAGTCTGACAAGTCGCGTCAAGTAGAATCTTGTTCTCAATTGTGAAGTGCTTTATATTTATGAATAGGAGGCTACAAAATATTTAGGAAACTTTAACTCTTTCAATACTAAAGTCATACGATAGAGTTGAACTCTATTAAGGTCTTCCTTCTAACTTTTGTTCTATGCATTTTAAAAATAAGCCTTCAAGAAGAGCTTTATTAAGAAGGAATGTCAATTAAAATGTGGAACTCGAAGTTCTTCAAGTTCTGATTAATCCTTTTGCTAGCAAGTGTCTCATGCGGAGTTTAGGGGTTCTACCTAATTGTTGGCCCAAGACATGACCGCTCAAATAAATAGGGATATTGTAGATCCCATGAACCCCAAATGTGGGTACGACGGCAACAAAGGTTAGACACTTCACGAGGATGAATCCTCCTAATTTCTTGGATCGGAAGTGGATGAGAATCCACAAGATTTCCTCAAGGGAATCTATAAGATTTTGGTCATCATGGAGGTCATGACTCTCTTTTCCAAGGCAAAATTGGTCTCTTAGCAATTAAAAGGGGCTTCTCAAGCTTAGTATGATCAATGGAAGGAATAAAGGGGATTGGATACGGGTCCCTTGGATTGGGAAAAGTTCAAGGGGGCATTTCATGATCGGTTCTTCCCTTTGAGATGAGGGAAGCTAACGTGCAAAAGTTCATAAATCTAAGGCAAGGGAACATGAGTGTGAAGGAGTACTCACTGAAGTTCACTCAATTGTTTAAGTATGCTCCGTGATGAGTTAGAGATGTTGACTCATTTGAGGCCTTTTTAGTTCAATAATTATTATCCTTAATGCATTTTTAAGTCCATATTTAATGATTTATTGTATTTTGTAGATATGAAGGCTCAAGGACAAGGAAAGGATGAATCACACAAAAAGAGGCTAAAACATGGAAAAAAGCAATATCATGACATTGATGCTAGCCAAAAAACACTCGGCGACTCGACGAATATGCTAGACCTCGGCTAAAATGATAAGACTTTTAACTCAAATTCTCAAGATAGGTCGGCAAGAAGAAGATCTAAATGGCGTCTAGCCAAACTTAATCAGGGATCTAACAAGTGCAGGTCGAAAGTTACTAAACATTTAAGCCAAGTTGAAGGCCAAAAAGGTGAGATTGGGTGATGGTCGGCAACTCGCCTAATGTGAAAGGTGAACCCCATCGAGCTCGCCAGCTGTGGTTCAAACATCTTAAGCCTGAAGACAAGAAAGGCAAGAAGAGAACAAGACGACGACTCGTTGAATCAGTCGGCGAGCACGACTAGCATCACCGACTTGGAAAATTTATGAAGTTTTGACTAATTTTTATGGAATTATAAATAGCTAAAAGGAGAGAAAATATATATTTTTGGCTCATACAATCTGGATCTAAAACTTTTCTGAGTAGAATACAATCGAAACTTCTATTTTGTATAGTGAGGAACAAGCTCATAACTCATAATTTTTAGGAATTCTGAAGTGAGTCTTTGAAATTAAAGTTGCAAATCATCAATCTGATGGTCGAGAATGTTTTTAGTATATTTTCTTTTACTTTTAACATGATTGGCTAAAATCCCTATTCTAGGGGAGTGTAAATGGAGTTAGGTTTTGATTAAATTGGTTGGATAATGTTATTTGCTCTATTTTACTTTTATTTTTATAAGCTAGAAACATTTGAAAAAATAGCAACAAGGAAAAATAGAAGTCCTCAATATAGAGGGAGAACTTTTTTTCCCTTACTTTTTATTCAAAAAGGGGGAGTATAATGTTTACTTATTTATTTGCAAATAATAAATATTAGGTTACAACAAATTAAATATTCAATAGTTAATAATTCTGGGAAATGACATAAATTCCCCCACCCCCGGCTCCCCCCAAACTTATTACGAAAAGTCAGTTACACGCTTAAAATATTGTGACGACATATTACACATCTTAATTATTTTAAAGTGAATTTATTTAAATAGTTTAAACGTGCAACTGACTTTTCGAGACAACTTTAGGGTTGGATTTATGCCCTTTCCCTATTATAATCTCAACATAATTAAATAATACATACACTACTAATACATACATAATTAATACCCGCATAACTAATATCTGCATAACTAAACCCTATATAACTAAAACTTACATAATTAATACATGCATAACTAAACTCTACATAATTAATACGGATACCTATATAACTAAACCATGCATAACTAAACCCTATGTAACTAAAACTTATATAACTAATACCTATATAAAGTAAACCCTGCATAATTAATATTTGCATAACTCTACCCAATAATCGAACCGCCCCTTAATGCAGTGCAGGAATGGTGATTCCTTCTCGTGGTCTGCAGCCATCGGTGATCCAATTGCATGAACCCGTACCAGGATATGTTATAGAGGGCGTTTCTGTGGAATTCCCTTACAGGCCCTACTTCCCACAGATCGGCGTCATTAGAATAGTCCTGAGGACACTCTGTAGAACAGAGGCAGCTAGTTCATTACACTCGCTGATCGAGGTTCCTGCCGGTATTGGAAAATCATTAGCCCTTCTTTGTGCGGCTCTTAGTTGGCAACAACGTCTCAAGGACAATTCACATTCTCAAGCACCAGCTTCAGGTACTTCATTTCGTTCTGCTCTTACCGACTTGTAAGATAATCAACCATTGATTTCATTTTCGGTGTTTTCAGGAACCCATATACAGCGCCACCTGCTGCAAATAATGCGAACAAGATACCTGCCATCTATTATGCGTCGTAAGATACAATATTACTGGATCCTTTATAAAATGGAACCCTTAGAGAGACCCTAGGCATTAGCGAGGAGTTAATATCTCAGATGGTCACTCAACTTTCAACAGTTCACTTAGAAAGTCACTCAACTTTGAGTTGTTCACTTCAAAAGTCACTCAACTTTGTTTTATAATTCAAAAGTCACTCAACTATTAATAGTTCACTTAAAAAGACACGTAACTATTGATATTTTACTTAAAAAGTCACCCAACTAATTTAAATTATTTTTTTCATTAAATTTTGTAAAATACAAAAAAAATTACTCCCTCTGTCCCAATTTATATGACTCACTTTCCTTTTTAGTCAGTCCCAAAAAGAATGACACATTTCTATTTTAAGTAACAATTTGCCTATAAAATGTCTTTTTTACCCTTAATGAAATGATTTACAACCACACAAATTTCTATCATTCATTTTGGACCACAAGTTTTAAAAGTCTTTCCATTTTTCTTAAAGTTTGTGCCAAATCAAAGTACATCACATAAAATGGGACGGAGGGAGTAACTATTTTTAAAAATCCTAAAAACTCTCAACTACTCTATTTATTCATGATATCATATTTCTTGCCACCCATGTATCACTATCTATTTAAACTCAATTATTATACAAATGGTACTGTGGTGCGTCTTTATTTTTTATTGTACTTCTTATCAATTCCAACTTCTTCTTTTTTGGATAATTTTTTAACATATTTAATTCTAGTTATATAATTGATAAAACGGAAAAAGTTTTTTTATTGGGTCAATTGCTACAGTACGTTTTCCAAAAAAATTATTATTAAATAATTTGGATTAACAAAATAATTAAAATAAATATCTTATTATTTCTTTAAAAAAGTAGTTTAACATAAAAAATGAATTTCAATAAAATTTTATGAAAAAAATATTTAAATTGATTGAGTGACTTTCTAAGTGAAATATCAATAGTTGAGTGACTTTCAAAGTGAAACATCGATAGTTGAGTGACTTTTAAGCTATAAAACAAAGTTGAGTAACTTTCTAAGAGAACAACTCAAAGTTGAGTGACTTTCTAAATGAACAATTCAAAATTGAGTATCCATCTAAGATATTAACTCCATTAGCGAGGGAATGTAGACCTTTTTAACAAGCAACAAACGTTAGGGCAGGGAATTGCTCGAATTTGTGTATTGAAAATCAGGTCTGTTTTTTTTTTTAATCCAGGTGTGTTTGGTAGGAAGGAAAATGCTTTTCTAAAAAATGTTTTTCTGAAAAATAAATAGATATTTGACTTATTTTTTCATGTTTAGTTGGTGAGTAGAAAATATTTTTTAGTGTTTGATTTATGAATGAATTTTTTTTTTGAGAAAATATCTTTTAATTTTACTAGAAAGTAGAAAATGATTTTTGAATTGAAATTGAAAATATTTTTTTTTTTTTAAAAACTTAATTTTTTTTTTGGGAGGGGA
>NW_006238933.1:2628589-2638858 GCF_000226075.1 Solanum tuberosum | reverse complement strand
CGAGTGGTAGGGAGCTGGCTGGGGCGGAGGGGGATCGGGATGAGGATGACGTAAAAAAATGAAAAATATTCTTTAAACTAAGCTTTAAATTTATTTTTTCAACAAAAAACTTGATTTTTTAAAGTTGAAGGAAAGTTTTGAAAAATGTTTTCCTTAATTTTTGAAAGGAAATCATTTTCCTTAAATTTGAGAAAAGATGAGTTGATTTGGAAAATATTTTTTCGAAAATGTTTTCCTTCTTGCCAAACACACCCCAAATGTAAATTCTCCATAACACACACTCACCAAGTAGGTGTTCAAAGAGCTCCATAAAGCATTGCATCTCCAATAAGGATAGATAGAAACGTTCAAACCATATACTCATATGTTTTGCTTGCACCAAAAAGTGCAAGGTATAAACAACCATTCTTCAATTTGTGTACTGTTGTGTGTTTCTTTTGAAGCATCTTTGATTCTCACTGGTGCACATAGGTACAATTCCTAAAAGTTTCTTCACTCTTTCCCCACTGCATCCTCTCCATGTCACTAATATATCTTTTAATGTCCTTGGCATTGCCCACCTTATAATTTCATATGTTGAATCCTGTGGCCTATTATAATTAGTATACTGGGACCATTTGTTTTGAGCATGGTAACATTAGTCTATATATCCAATTCATCTTAAAATCCTGTAAACTGTTCTGCTTGTCTTCAAAACATCGCTTGTTCCTCTCTTTGCATACAGTTCACCAGATGCAAATAGGGACCATCTTCCATTTTATATTCCTTGGTTTCACCTAACTAGTCTTTCTCAAGCTAATAACCATCCTCCACAATTGATCTGTCCACTTGCAATGCAAAAAGAGATGGTTGACTGTCTCAGCCTGTTCTTTACACAAAAAACATCTTGAACATAGTTGAAAACCTCTCTTGTTTAGGTTCTTATGAGTCAATACTGCTTCTTTAGCTAAGAGCCATGTTGATATAGTTCACTTTGTAAAGCACTTTAACTTTCCATATCATCTTCCCCCAACCTCCTCTCCGTGCCTCTGGAGTAATGATGATGTATTTGTTTTTGGCCTTGTATCGTAATAAAGCTTATATACCTTTCATTCTCGTTGTATTTAAGAGTGCAGAAGAATTCTGCAAAATGGTCCTTTGTACTCCATCTCTTAATGACATTCCCTGTACTTTGGATGCTTCAATGAATACGGTCACCAACCACTTACAGATTTTAAAGCTAATTGTATCTTTCCTCATTAAATATCTACTGCGTTCTATTCATTCGTACCATGTATCTTCACCAGCGTGACATCTAGTTATTTCATAGGACTTAAAACCCGCATTATAGAATATTGTGTTCTCATCTGGTCCGCCTCTGGCCATGGCTGGGAGAAGATGACCTAAAAAAAGGAAATAACTGACACTAGTTGAGAAGTGACTGTCATTGAGACTCGTGCCTGAGACTGAGCATCACCCTCTTCATAAACACTTGTACAGTTAGTATACTTGTACCATTGTGACTCTTTCTGCAATTGGAAAATATTTTCAGGAGGACACATGCACAACTTTCTCAAGTTGTCGGGGAATACCAAAAGACAGGTTTGATAATGGCTGTACTGGTAGGTTGCCCTTTTTCCTTTCAATAAGCTATTTTATTCTTTTCCAATCTTAGTTTTCATGTAATCAAATTTACATTATACCTAAATGCCCATGGTTATCATACGCCTCCAAGGTTTAGTTCAAAGGGTAAATATTGAGGGGTTTGTGACTTAGGTCACATGTTTGATCCCTGCTCAATGCAAATGAACCTTGGTATTGAAGTGGACAAAGGTAGAGTAACATGTCCATTATCCAAGAGTTCAAGAGGTTGCCGTTGGTACTGAAGTAGTGTTTTCATCTTTCAGGACTTACGAAAACACTGCTGTACAAATGAGAACTTACAAGGTCATGCCGACATTGATATGGAATGGTGATTTTTCGTATACTCATACAAAATATGCTTTCCTATCTCTTTGCCGAATGTTATAATGTTATGGCATAAATTGCAGCAAGGGGTTATTAAAGAATTGGGAGGCTGGGTGCTCAGAATTCAAGTTAGTTTGACTTTCAACTGTTTCTATCATCTTTTATCTATAGATTGAAAATTGAGATGTTAATCATCTAATTTCTGAACAGAAATATTCAAAAAGTCAAAGACGATTCAACTCTTAAGAAAGGAGGGTGCTACGAGGTTCATGCTATTGAAGACCTTGTTCAAGTTGGGAAGCATGTTAAAGGTGATAGTCTCTGTGTGAAGTTTTCCCATTATCCTCCATGTGAGGAGTGAACTTATCAGCAAATTATTATTCAATTTTCTGGCTGCTCATACTTTGCAGCATGTTCCATGGCTAATGATGCGGAGTTAGTGTTCTGTCCATACAGCTATATCATCAATCCAGTTATTAGGAGAGCATTGGACGTAAATATAGAAGGAAGCATTCTTATCATTGACGAATCCCAGTATGTATAGATATAAACCACTGACATCTGTTGCTTCCGTAGTAGCTTGTTTATTTAAAAAATTCTGGTACTGATATTGAAAATTTAATTATATTACAATATGCACTAGGTGTATTTGTAAAAAGAGATGACCCTTTTGTCAAAATAGCTGAGCTACAAATGCAGAATTTTGCCTGCTATAAAATGGAGAACACATTAATTCATCTTTAGGTTTAACGAATGGTCATTTTGTACAGCCTACCACAACTAATACTCTTTCTGATCAAAGTTGATAGATCTATTTTGCTTATCAGTTGTTTCAGTTTGATCAAATTTTTAGAGTTGCATACACTGTTTCATCTTTTGAAAATGAACTTCAGATATTGAGAAACACTTCAGAAATTGCTTTGAGTTATAATTCTTTCCAGTTCAAAATGATGAAGACAATTGATAACTTTTAGTTACAAATCACTTTGCTCAGTCGGAAGTGAAATAAGAGAATTATTTCGAGACAGTATGCCTACACATTTTAAATATCAGATAAAAGTAATAATGCTTCATGAGAAGTATTGAAAAATGCATGTATCGTTAATTTAAATGAAGTCTATACATATAATTGCTTTAACTATTTCTTTGTATATTTGTTCTGGTTCATGTGATATCTGCAGCAATATAGAAGACATTTGTCATGATGTTGGTAGTGTTGATGTTGGCATGAAGTGTTTGAATGGTAAGCATTGACTAGCTTTTCTTTATTAATCTTTTCTTTGGGCAAAACTGAAAGAACACTTTCTACATCTTCCATTTTAGTTTGTCTCTTTTCAGTTCTTGTTTTCTGTAAGATTTGTACTTTCATCTGTCTCATCTCGAGTGTTCTGATCCTGAGACTTACAAACCTTTGAAAGATATGATACTGGTAAGTACTGCAAACTTTTGAAGTTCGGTTGACAGCTTATAGAGCTTTTCCATCAGTTTGTATTTCCATGAATTTTGCAGAACATAAAGTGTTGGATGCAAGTTCAAGATCATTCTTTGCGCATGCAAAGCTTCACATGTTGGGCCTCATGGTGAGTAATGGTTTGGCTACTGTTCCTGCTTCAGATGTGAAGTAGACAGGCAAAAATAAACATATAACGTGAGCAGATCAAGTTTGTTGTTATCATTATCAATTGGTGGAACATTAGATAGCGAAAAGAGTACCCATTGCTTCTTATTATTAGGCTCTTTTGGATAATTGCAAATAGGTAAAGTGAGTAGACAAGAACTAGTTTCTTGCATTTTCCTTGTATTTTGCTAGTAAATTTGTTCTGCAAGCTTGAAACATACATTAGGATGTTGAAGGACTTTATCACTTTCCATACTGCTGAGCATACCTCCATTTGTCATCTTAGACAGGAAAGTATTTTTTTCATTTTAAATGATACTTTACCTTGATTCGTAGCTATTAAATTTTGCATGACTTTCTTTAGTGTAGTGGGCAGTTTTAAGAAGTTGAAAGGGGACTTGGAATCAATTACTTCCTTTAATTTTGAAAAGCAAGGCTTACATTGTTTTAAATGTTTCGCGTTGGTAAGCCAAATATTCTAATTGTTCAGTGTCTACGAAAGCTCTTATGTTTTGGCGCACTTAAACATTTATAACTTCTGAAGCTGAATGATATATCACAATTGTATATGGGTGTATAAAGCCTTCAAAATGGACCTTCAACTATATTTGTATATGCGAAAAAAAAGAAGTACCAAAATTCTTCAGTTTGATTACAAATTAGATCTGATCATATTTTTAAACAAGACGACAGGTACCAAATACTTATTAAACTTTTAAGTCTCCGACTCAAGGTACTTCATGCTCAAACATTAGTCCAGGCAAAAATGCTTCTAGTTGTAACTAGTTTTCACAATCTACCTGTGTATGTTGTGTACTGTATATAGTACTCTGAGCACTGTTTATATACACCTATTTATCTCATCTGCTCTAACTTAATTTGTTGGTGGACTGGTAAGGAAGCCTTGAATCAGCTATCAAAAGGCCTCTGTGACAAAGGAGTCCTTTTCCAATTTACAGGAATGTGCCTCAAAGGTAAATTCTTGCTGATGCTGGTCTGTTTAGTTTTAAAGTAATGAGTGTTGATGACTGGTTGTATAAGTCCCATGTTGTTTGAGGGAATGGGTTGTGACCTCCTTATTTGGTCTTGGGCAATCTTTCTCCCGTGAGCATGCTTTTGAGGTTGTGTTAGGCTCAAAATACATATCCTCACATCGTATATGAGTTAAGACCCACCTGTCCCTATCATTATGATTCTCACTGTTGGGTCCTCGTGTCATATTATCAACACTCCAGTTGTATAGTCCTGAGGTGTTGTCGTGCTTTGGGGTGTTATGTCCCACATTGGTTGAGAAAATGGGTTCTGGCCTCCTTATATGGTCTTGGATTCTGACTGCCCAGATCTGATAACTTTCTCCATTAAAAGCTGGTGGTGCCATTGAAGAAAAACTTGCTTCTCCGTCCATGGAATTCACTAAAACAGATTAATGAACACACACAAGTCCCTCAAGAATAAAAAGCTCTGATACCAATTGTAGTTAATTAAGGTGGAAATCCAGAATAAGAACAAAGGAGAACTTAAGAATAATGAAAGATTAGAACTATAAAGCAATGAAGAACAAGAAAGAAAAGATAACTTTATTTGATAATACAATCTTTTTTCACTACCTAAGACTTACACTTATAATAAAAAACTAACTTCATGGTCCTAAAAATCAGCAACACATCTGCTGAAGATAAACAAACTCCTAGAGACTAGGTCAAGAAGTTATTTGAGGAAAACTAAAGCTAATTTACTGCAGTAAATAAATAAAAGGTTGCAGTCCTAAAACATAGCAACTAACACTCCTCCTTGGTTTAGGAATTGCTGATTCCTAGTTTTTCTCTGAAAAACTCAAACTTTCTGAGGGAAAGGGGCTTGGTGAAAATGTCAGCAACCTGCTCATCACTCTTGCAGTAAAGAGGCTTCACTTCTCAATGTTTCTGCACGTCTCTTAAGAAAAACAACTTAATATTGAAATGCTTCATTTTTGCATGAAAAACTGGATTATTAGCAATAGAAATTGCAGCTTGGTTATCAATAAAAACCTCAGTCCCTTCTTTTTGCTCCATATTCAGATCACACATAATTTTCCTCAACCATAGTGCTTGATTCACAACTGCTATTGCAGCAATAAACTCCGCCTCGACTGTTGATTGTGCTACTATATCTTGTTTCTTGGAATACCAAGAGAAAGATCCTGACCCAAGATTGAAACAGAAACCTGAAGTACTCTTCATATCAGGTGCACCACCCCAATCACTATCAGAGAATCCGTTAAGTCTAAATTTCTGACTTTTGTGAAACTTAACACCATAGTTGATAGTTCCCTTGATGTATCTGACAATTCTTTTAGCTGCTCTCAAGTGTAAATCACTTGCACAATGCATGAACCGAGATAAAAAAAACTCACTGCATATAGAATATCAGACCTAGTTGCAGTCAAATACATCAAGCAGCCAATAAGACTTCTATAATATGCCTCATCCACCTTTTCAGTTCCATCATCTTTGAAAAAAATTTCCTTTTGGTTCATTGGAGTACTCATAACTTTGCAGTCTTCCATATGAAACTTTTTTAGGATTTCTTGAGCATATTTTTTCTGGCAAATGAACACATTGTCTTCATTTTGTTTGATCTCCACTCCAAGAAAGTATGCCATCAGTCCAAGGTCTGTCATTTCAAAGACCTTCATCATTTCCAACTTGAAGTCCTCAATTAGGCAAACCTTACTTCCTGTGACAAAGAGATCGTCAACATACAAAGAAATAATAAGTATGTATGCACCTGAACACTTAATATAAAGTGTAGACTCAGATAGGCTTTTCTTGAAGCCTAAACTGAGTAAATGATCGTCAATCTTGCTATACCAAGCTCTTGGTTCTTTCTTTAAACCATAGAGAGCTTTCTTTAGCAAATAAACCTTATTTTCTTGCCCCTTGACAACAAAGCCATCTGGTTGCTCAACATAAATCTCCTCCTGGAGAAGACCATTGAGAAAGGCTGACTTAACATCAAGTTGATAAATTCTCCAACCTTTTTCAACTGCAATGGCTAGTAGCAATTTGATTGTGTCAAGTCGAGCAACTGGTGCGAAAGTTTCTGAGTAGTCTACTCCAAAGATCTGAGCGTAACCTTTCACTACAAGCCTCGCTTTGTGTTTGTTAATGGAACCATTAGCATTTAGCTTTGTCCTGAAGACCTATTTTACACCAATAATCTTTCTGTCTAGAGGTTTCTCAACAAGCACCCAGGTCTGATTTTTTTCGATCATCATCATCTCCTCATTCATTGTTGCCACCCATTTGTCATCCCCTTCTGCTTCCTCAAAGCTTGCGGGCTCACAAATTGCAGTATTGCATCTCTGATAAATATCAGAGATCAACCGCATGCCTCTAACAGGAGGATCATCTACTAGATCTTTTGGATCTAATATACTGTCAACTGGTAGATTGTTTTCAGGCTTCTCCCAGTTCCAGTGCTGGTCCTCAATGAAGTGGAATCTCTACTTACGACAATTTTCTCTGTTTGAGGTTTATAGACCTTATATGCTTTGGAGAAAACACTGTAGCCTATAAAGATGCCAGGAACTGCCTTCTTGTCAAGCTTATCTCTTTTAACCTGTGGTATATAAGAGAAACACAAGCAGCCAAAAATTCTGAGAAATTGCAATGAGGGTTTATGACCATACCATGCTTCATATGGTGTTTTATCCTTTACAGATCTAGAAGGAAGTCTGTTTTGCAAAAAAACAGCAGTGCTGGCAGCCTCCACCCAGAACCTTTTTGGTAGTTGTTTCTCATGTAGCATGCACCTAGTCATCTCCATTATAGTTCTGTTTTTCCGCTCATTAACTCCATTTTGTTGAGTATAAGGGACTGTTAGCTGATGTTCTATACCAGCTTTGTCACAGAGTAATTTGAACTGATTTGAAGTGTACTCCTTCCCATTATCAGACCTTAAAGTCTGAATTTTGCAGCCACTTTGATTTTCCACTTTTGCCTTAAAATTCCAAAACGCATCAACTACCTCAGACTTGAATTTTAAGAAAAAAATCCAGGTCAATCTTGTTAGATCATCAATAAATACAATGTAGTAAAGACTACCATTTAAAGATGGTGTTCTATGAGGTCCACACAGGTCTGTATGAATGAGCTGAAGCTTTTTTTATGCTCTCCAAGTTGTTTTGGGAAAGGGCAGCCTATTCATCTTTCCAAGTAAACAAGCTTGGCAATCTGTCCACCGATTCTGCAATCTTGGTAGATCATTCACAAGTTCCTTTCTTTGCAAGAACATCATACCTTGATGATGAAAATGACCCATTCTTTTATGCCAAACTTCTGTAGAGTTGTCTGTCATAAGAAAAGCTGTCTGCTCTTCTTCCAAAGGATTGAGCGGGAAACACCTCCCCTCCATTTTGACCTTGAATATCTCATCGCCTGATGGATCTTCTATCACACCAGTTTTGTTTTTGAAGAACATATTGAATCCATTCTCCATTAATTGACCAACACTGAGAAGGTTTCGATCAAGGTCGGGAACATACAAAACATTTGCAATAAGCTTAGTTCTAGAGCCACTCGTAATGGCTATGGCGCCCTTGCCTTTCACAGCAAGACACTCACCATTTCCAATTCTAACTTTCTTTGTCTCAGTGTTCCACAATTCTTTGAACAACATCTTATCAGATGTCATGTGGTTAGAGCAACCACTATCAATTAACCAACTTTCACTTGAATCTAGGCCTGTGAAACAAGTTGCAACAAAAAGGTGATCTTATTCTCAATCAGCAACTTAAGCTTCAACTTCAGGCTGCTGAATTTTGTCTTTACAAATTACAGCCTCATGACCTTGTTGATTGCACTTGCTGCATTTTGCATCAGGTCTCCTCCAACATTTGAAAGGAAGGTGACCTTTTTTTCACAATGCTGACAAGGAGGATAGCTAGCCTTCTTGCTTTTAGCAAAATTCTCACTATTTTGTCCTTGTATCTTCTTGTTCTGCTTATTTTTGTTTCTTCCATCATCTTGATGTTTAACTAATAGGGCTCCTTCAACAACTCCTTCCTGTCTCATTACACGTCGTTGCTCTTGTGATTGAAAAGCACTTAAGAGCTATGCTAGTGTAATTTTGGACAAGTCCTTAGTATTTTCTAAGGTTGTAACAGTAGCCTCAAATTTTCCAGGTACTATTACAAGGATTTTCTCAACAATCCTTGAATCGTTAAAAGTGGAACCCAACAATCTGACTCGATTTGCTATATTAAGAAGTCTGTCAAAATACTCCTTTATGGTTTCACTTTCCTTCATCCTTTGCAGCTCAAACTCACGTACTAAATTTAACACTTGCATCCCTCGAATTCTTTCATCTCCTTCATACTCAGTCTTGAGATAATCCCATACCTCTTTTGCTGACTTCAGGGACATAATACGAGTAAAGATGGTGGATGAAACTACTGTATACAAGCATGCCTTTGCCTTTGATTTCATAGTTTTCCTTTCCTTGTGATTTTTAATCTGCGCGATTGTGGGATTGTTTGGTAAGGGAACAATCTCGTAATCATCTTCTACAACTTCCCAGAGATCCAAAGCTTCTAGATATGTCTGCTTTCTGACAGCCCAGATCTGATAACTTTCTCCATTAAAAGTTGGTGGTGCCATTGAAGAAAAACTTGCTTCTTCGTCCATGGAATTCACTAAAATAGATTAATGAACACACACAAGTCCCTCAAGAATAAAAAGCTCTGATACCAATTGTAGTTAATTAATGTGGAAACCCAGAAAAAGAACAAAGGAGAACTTAAGAATAATGAAAGATTAGAATTATAAAGCAATGAAGAACAAGAAAGAAGAGATAACTTTATTTGATAATACAATCTTTTTTCACTGCCTAAGACTTACACTTATAATAAAGAACTAACTTCATGGTCCTAAAAATCAGCAACACATCTGCTGAAGATAAACAAACTCCTAGAGACTAGGTCAAGAAGTTATTTGAGGAAAACTAAAGCTAATTTACTGCAGTAAATAAATAAAAGGCTGCAGTCCTAAAACATAGCAACTAACAGCAATCATCCACAACTTGTTTTTAAGCTAGAGTTTGTCCATAGAAGCTAGGACTAGTTTTTAAAAATTTATCTTCAAATATCTTTTTGGCCATGAAATTTGATGAACAAAATCTGAACTTCAAATATTTTATAATATTTTTGTCACTTCAACTCACAAAATTTCCAAGTAAAATGCATGTCCAAACACAACTTCAAATTCCAATAGTTGTTTTGAAAATTTATCTTCAAATATTTGATTGGCCATGAAATTTGATCAACAAAATCTGAACTTCAAATATTTTTGGGATTCGATTCACGAAATTTCAAAAAAAAAAATCCAAGTAAAATGCATGTCCAAACACAACTTCGAGGTTCAAAAATCATAACTTCAAATTCCAAAAATCACAACTTCTATAACTCAAATTTTCTAGTTTCAACTTCAAAATCTATTGCCAAACGGAGCTAAGATTAAGTTAGTGCAAGGTCCATTTTTATTATAATATTTTTTGTCAAGTGTCTTAATCTTGATACCTCTGTAATATTATTTTTTAGGGTTGCGGAATTCATGGAAAAATATAATAATATTTATTGTAATATTCTTCCGATAGTTGTTTTAATCTAAATATTTCTTTAATATTATTTATGATATATTCTAGATATGACATATCTTGGGTTCTTC
>NW_006238933.1:2623039-2626728 GCF_000226075.1 Solanum tuberosum | reverse complement strand
GCGTATGTAGAAGTTTGTGGTTCTATAGTCAATATGTTTTTTGGTGTTAGCCTTGGGGTAAATGAGATGTAGTTATATGTCTTTTTCTCATTTTGGTTTTGCAAACTATCTGCGTATGTAGATGTTTGTGGTTCTAGGGACATATGTCTAGGTGTCCTCTGGGTAAATGGTTTTTCGAATATCTGGTTTAAGTTAGCATTTTTATGTTGTTTATCGCTAACTTGTTTGCTCGTACCTGCAGCTGTATTTAAACAAATGTTATGGGTTTTAAGGAGTTTCCCATCGTCTCCTTTTAGCTCTGGGTTTTTTCCGTCTTCCGATCGACGTAGCTCCGCATTTTTATAGTCATGCTGCTGACTAGCTTTAGACTTCAGATTATCTTCATTAGTCCTTAGCTTTTGCATTTCGTTGTCCATACTGTCCACTTTTATACAAAGTGTAGTTATGGCTTTGAGTATCTCTTCCATTGTATTTTCGTTCTCAGTCTGAGTAGCTTTGTCTTGATAAGTAATCTGCAATAACATTCTTATCAGTTTTTATTACTTCAATTGTAAATGTGAAATTTAATATATTTAATACCAATCTCCTTATTTCTTTTGTTGTTACCGAATCTTGTATTTTTCTTGTTAGCCACCATTTTACTTGTGTATTATCTGTTCTTATAATAAATTTGTTATATACAATATATGGTTCAAATGATAATAAACACTTATATACTGAATATAATTCTTTTCTATTTATTTCCCATTTTATTTCTGTATTATTAAATGTTCCTGAATAATACCTGCAATGATGTTCTATCGTAGTGTCATCATACCTGTATTTTAATATTCCTCCATAACTTTTTTCACTCGCATCTGATTCTATTATATAAGTAAATTTTTTGTTCTCATCTGGAAAGTATAGTTTAGGTAAGTTTTTACATAATAATTTTACCTTTTGTATTTGTATTTGGTCTTTTTTATCAAACTGATATTCTATATCTTTCTTTAATTTTTGTTGTAATGGTTTTAAATTCTCTGCTAATTTTGGTATGTATTCTCTTACTTGATTTACTAGTCCTAAGAATGATTGTAATTTCTTTTTTGTGTCTAGTTGTTCATTTGAGTTAATTATTTTTTGTACTATATGTGTTTGCATTTTTATTCCGTTTTTATCTATTTGTATTCCTAAGAATTCTATTTGATTTTTCATTATATCTGCTTTCTTTTTAGTTAGACTTATACCCGAATATTCTATGATATGTATAAATTTTTCTAATAATCTTATATGTTCATCTTGTGTTTTGGAATATAATAATATATCATCAATGTACACTACACAATTTTCTATTTGTTTAAAGTAATTGTCCATAAAGTGTTGATATCTACCTGGTGCGTTTTTATATCCAAATGGTAATACATTCCATTCATAAAATCCTTGTGGTACAGTGAATGCTGTTAGTTTTTTAGATTCTTCTTCTAGTTTTAAGTGGTAAAATCTTGATTTACAGTCAAATTTGCTAAAATAATTATATCCTTGTATTTGTCTTATATTTAGTATTTTATTTGGTATCGAATAATTATATGTTTTAGTTTTTGCATTTAAATTTCTATAATCAATAACCATTCTGCTTTTTCCTCTTTTTTGTTCACTATGTTTATTTACGATAAATGCCGGGCTTGTGTGCTTACTATTGCTTTCTTGTATATATCCTTTTTCAAGTAATTCATTTATATGTATCTTAAATTCGGTTAAATCATTAAAATTATACTTTAATGGTTTTTGGGTTATTATACTATTATTATCAATTAGCTCAATTTTTACTTTTGTTTTATGTTTTTCCCATCCTTGTAAAGGATCTTCACTAAATAATAATTCTAACTTATCTTGAATTATTTTTACTTTATCTATAGAGAATATAATTAATTCTATCTTAGGGTCTTTTTTTTTTTTTGGTAACTAACATGATTTATTAATCACCATAACAAACATTACAAATCCATAGTTCAGCCACATCTCAGCTGACTATCTTCAATAAACGTTCACTACCGACTACAAACTATGCACACAACTCAAAACTTAAAATTTTGAATTAAAACAGTGAGATCAGGCATGGCTCTAACACTGCATATATAAGCTATCTCTCGGGCAATACAGTCACTATCACGACTTCTCTTTTCAAATACTCGCAAAATCCTTTCAGTCCAGACTGCATAGACTATTTCTGTGGATACCATCCTGAAGAGTCGAGCATACTTTGACTTCCCTTTACTACATTTGATGATCCAATCTAAGAAATGGTCCTACGTTTGAGAAGTGATTACAGGTTGGCCAATCCAACATACCAGTCTATTCCATACTTGGATTCCATATGGGCACATAGCAAATAAATGATCTCTATCTTCATTACAATTCATGCACAACACACATTTTGGATCTGCAGGCAGACCCCATTTGATCAATCTATCAGCAGTCATCATTCTTCCATGTAAACACAACCATAATGCAAACATAGCTTTAGGCCGTGCTTGATTTTGAAGAAGCAATCCTTTCCATTTCACCCTTTCCAGATCTCCAAGTAGCTGTAAATAGATAGTTTTAGTCATGCTCTGTCCAGCTTTCTTGTTCAATTGCAGTGGTTCCAACAGCTTCCCTGCCTTAATAATTTTCCTCACCATCCAACACAGTTGGCCTGAAATAACATCAACTATTTCATTTTTGATGTAGTAGGCATGTATCCATTTGATCCATAACTTATCCTGCTTATTCGCTAGATCCCAATTCAGTTTTGCTATAGCAGCTTTGTTCCATATATGAATATTAGGCAGATTAAGTCCTCCAGCTGATTTAGGACAGCAGACTTTATCCCATGCAATTAATGCTCTTCTGGTGATTACATTAGCTCCAGATCACACATAATTTCTGCAATATGCTTCAATAGTCTTGATCACCTTGGTAGGTAGTAAAAACAGTTGAGCCCAGTATGCTTGAATACCAAATAAGACACTTCGTACCAGTTGCACTCTCCCTGCATAGGACAATTTCTTTGCAGTCCATGAGGTTATTCTCCCTACCATTTTCTCAATCAGTGGTTGCCACTGCAGCAAGGTTAATTTCTTTGTTGATAGAGGAATTCCTAGATACTTAAAAGGTAGATCTCCCTGAGTGTATCCTAACACCTGCAGGATTCTATCTTTCTCAGATTGCGCCACACCTCCAAAATAGATTGAGTTTTTATTCATGTTTTCCTGTAATCCTGATGCTTTAGAGAAGACCATAAAGACTTTATGCATGGCTGTCACAGACACAATGTCCCCTTTAGAGAAAAGAAGAAGATCATCTGCAAAACTTAGATGAGTAATTCCTAGCTTTGCACATCGAGGGTGAAATTTAAAGCTCTTCTCAGTCTTCAAATTGTTAAGATTCCTACTTAAGTACTCCATGACTATTGCAAATAGGTAGGGAGAGATTGGATCTCCCTGTCTCAATCCTTTGGCAGCATCAAATGAGTCAGTAGGGGCACCATTCACCAGCACTGTGTAGTTAACAGTGGACACACATTGCATTATCCACCTTCTGAACTGTGCAGGGAAACATAATTCCTCCAGAACTTGTTCTAAATATATCCATTCTACTGAGTCATAAGCTTTTTGGAGATCAATTTTAATCATACATCTTGCAGATATATGTTTTCTAGTGTAAGCTTG
>NW_006238933.1:2613735-2621174 GCF_000226075.1 Solanum tuberosum | reverse complement strand
TAGATCATCGTCATTTATTTCATCAATTCTTATTTCGGGTAGATTATCTTGGTTATTTTCTTCTTTTTCTTCTAATTGCAATTTTTCTTTAAATTTCATTATCTCGTTTGCTAATTTTGTTTTTTGTTCTTTTTCTTTTTGTTTAATTTCATACATTTCTTTTAATATTGCTAGTTCTTTTTCTAGTTCTATTATTTTAGTATTTTTTACTTTTTCTAATTGTTGTACTTCCTTTTTTGCTTGTTGTTTTATTTTTTCAATTTTCGTTTTTCTATCTATTTCTTCATTTTCTTTTGTTATTCTTATCATAGCAGTTAAACTATCTTCTAGTTTTACCGTTTCTTTTTCTAACATTAAACTTAGATTATCACCTATTTTCTTATATCTTCTTCCTAGATTAGAAAATATTATCTTTATTTTTAATCCGTCATAGTTTTCTTATGTTTTTTCATCTATTGCGTATTCTTCCTTATTCATTTATAGATTGTGTTGAAGTTTATATTCTAAACTTTCTATTTGTATTTCTAGATAAAAAATAGTTTTTCGCTGTGCTATTATAGATTTTTACAAATTCCTGCGAATATGTTATTATTAAGTCTATTTTGCCTATGTTCTAATTCTTGTCTTTTCGCTATAATTATTTCAGTTAAGTTTTTCTTTATATTCGTTATTCTCGTTATTCATTGCATCTTTAAATATTGAATATATTTATATTTTATTTTAGATATATTATCTATTAATTGATCTAATTTTACGTTATCAGTTTTTGTGATATTTGGTTGTTTATATTCCGGATATAATTTGTTTAATTTTTTTCTTATTTTTCTTAACTTTCTACTAGTATGTTTCTTACTATGTTTCTTATTATCCATAGCTTTGATACCATTTTTTGTGTTATCTATATTTGCTAAAATTTCCGTATATGTTTCGCTTATTTCCGAATGTTGTTCTAGATCATCGTCGTTTATTTCATCAATTCTTATTTCGGGTAGATTATCTTGGCTATTTTCTTCTTTTTCTTCTAATTCGTCTTCTAATTGCAATTTTTCTTTAAATTTAATTATCTCATAACTGTCCACTTGGTCAGTTGACAACATTGAGCTAATCACAACCCTACCTGCTTTTCTATGCTCTAAGTTATTGCAATATGTAATTGTGTAATTTACAAAGTTCAACTTACAATCTTATCAAGGGAAATTAGTCTTTTGCATTTGGCGACTTACAAAATTCCAGTAGACTTGAATACAACTGTGTTTTTAAAAAATTCAAAACACTTCGCAAGAGACTAAGAAAAGAGTTGGGACTAAGGATTTGATAATTTTTAGAGATATAATTAAGTAAATTAAAGTGTGCTCTATCTAACAATTTAAGCTTTTAGATAAAATGATCACACGCTACAATATGGTCTCAAAGAAGGCAAAGGTCGTGGGTTCAAATTTCAGTGCCTCCCATTATCAGAATAAACTTTCATTTGTTTGGCTCATGAAAAAGAATTAAGCCCGCATGTGAAAATGCGTGTTAGAGATATTAAGTAAATAAAAGTGCTCTCTCTCTATCAACTTAAGGTTTTAGATGAGCTGGTCACACCCTTCAGTATAGATCATGAATGCTTCCGGTCTTTCTCAACTCTTAGATTATTTGAATATTGAGGAAGAATTAAATTTTGAAGAAATTTATTGATTCATATTATCTCAGTTTAGGTTTATTAATTTGTTTAATGGAGGTGTTGCATCCCTTTTGTGGCCTATTACCATTGATTCAGAATTTCTTAGGGGTTATTAACCTTTTTGATACAACATAAAATGGTGCCATTTTGGAGTTTTGCACTATTCCCAGCATTAAGCAAATATTGTTTGCGATGTTGCTACTATTGTATGGTTTTAGAGCTGTTTTTTTCTTAAATAACCTGGTAGTATAAACATATAGCTAATAGCTTTACAGCCTTATCTCCTTGAATAGAAGTCATTACATGGTAGATAGTGAACAACTTAAAGATCGTACACTGTAATTTAGAGTTTTCAAAAATTCAATTTTCCAGGAAAATACTTTCTATGGACAGACTAACAAACAGACTTTTTCATCCACACAGTTTTGGAGAGACTGCTTCGTAGAAAGTGCAGTAGAAATTTTTACTTTTCATGTCAACAAGACTTGTCTAGATACTTCACTAATGAGTCCCTCGTCTGTGATAATATAGTACTTTTGCAGCAGAATCAAGTCAGGATTTTATTAACAGTTACTTTATTTTTATTTATGAAGAAACTGTTAGGCACTTTGTCTCATTCATAGTTTATTAGCTTCAAAATTCATCTTCATTATATCTCTTTTTTCACACTTTGAAAGCAAAGGAAATGGAGCGTTGGCCACTTTTTTCTGTAAGACTATTCAAACTTAAAAAGATTGGATATCTGAATAAGTAAGTGGTTTCTGCAGATTTCTGAAGGCATTGACTTTTCTTATGAGAAGGCTCGTGCAGTCGTATCCTTTTTTCTCTCTTTGAATTAAGTTACAATGTCTTCCTGGAGTTTGATTAATGCCGGCAGAAATTTTGGAAGAAAATCCTGAGATTCTTATGTGGAATCTTATAGGTGGCAATTCGTTTTTATATTGCAAGTATATTTGCATGGGCTTTTAGTTCCACAGTTTTCGGTTATGATTATTTTCTTACCTAAATTAGATTTTTATAGGCATTCCATATCCAGATAAGTAAGAAATCTCTTTTCATATGAATTTCTATTGATTCATTTATGTTTTGGTGGCTAATATGGAACTCATTGTCCATCAGAGATGATCTTCGATTCAAGTTAAAGATGATGTTCAATAATGCTTATGCGAGCTACAGCACCAAACTTCTACGTCTGAATATTGATCTTGTAAAAGGGGAGGATTGGTATAACATTCAGGCATTCAAACCTCTTAACCAAGCTGCAGGTAGGCAATGCTGCCTCTGGTAGCTTCCTAAACATATATGTGTTTAGAGTTCTCTTTTTATCACATATATTGCAATTAGCAAGAGATAATTCTGTGACTCAAACAAAATTGTTAGCAAGAGCATAATATAACAGATTCTTCCCGTTAATGTTTGTCATATATCAACATATCATGGCTTTTATCTTTGTAGTTGTTGCAGTTGCAGACTTGTATTGGCTTAAAAAAAATAGTTTTTAAGTCAAAAATAAAAAGTCAAACTGAAATGATTTTTAAGTCAAAAAATAAAAAGTAGTGGGAGACCTACTTTTGGTTTCTAACTTATTTTAAGTCATTTTTTACCTTGCCAAACACTTCGTAACTTATTTTAAGTTATTTTTTATATTTGTCAAACACTTCTAGAAGTAAAAAACATACTTAAAAGTAGGTTTGACCGACTTTTAATCCAATCCAAACGGGCTTAGTTATTGAAGACTTACCCAAAAAGTTTATCTTTGTTGTATGGTTAGCTTGTAACTATATTCTCCTAATGATGTTAGTGTATTGATTATGATATAATTGTTCTTTTTTCGTTGCAGATCGCTGCATACGTCCTAGGCATGACTATGGAGCTTTCATCTTTATAGGTACTTAAGCTATTCCTTCTTTGATTGCGTAAAAGAGAAAAAGAAAAGAGACCTTTTCTTTGCTAAATCGGCGAGTATTCTCATAAAAAGGAGTTGCTTTTATCAGTTTCAAAAAAGGAAGTTGCTTTTATTGTTGATCAAGCTAAAATATTTTCATTCATAAACATGGTCAAACAGATCGTATACTAGGGGTATACCAAAAGGTAAAGAATCTACATAATATGATTCTCTACAAATTCCACCCAATCATCCATACAACAAGGGTTTTTTTTATTACAACAAAAGAAAAATAAGGGAATGGAGACTACTCAATTGAGAGAAGCTTGATTTCTACTCCTTCCAAAGCTCTCTTCTTTCTCTCTCCAAACTACCCACATCCGTGCAATCAGAAGCACATTCCAAGCTCTTTGTCTTCTCCTCCTCCCTCTCTAACTTAACATCAAATTTTTCAACCTTTTTTGCATTGTCCAAGGAGTGCCAAACCACTTGGGGTCGTTTGGTACAAAGATTAATAACTCAGGAATTATTTTTTGTCAAGTGTTTGGTTCATTGCTTACCACCTTATCTTGTGTTTGGATTATAATTCTATAAATAACTTCTTTCTAATTATACCCTTAAATTATTATGGGATTTTCTATTTTTAATTGGGTCAAAGTAGATAATTGTCAGACAATATTATTTTCTAATGACTTTAATTCTAATGAGCTAAGAGAAGAACAATTTTGTTGTCATGTTTGCTTTTTTTCACTTGTGGTAAATAATTTTCATATTAATAAATTGATCACTCACAAAACGTCATTTTCAATTTGAAAAGGATAGTCCATCTACATTTAAAACCGAAAAGATAGTAAATAATAGTAAAATCGAACAAACTGTCTACATTTACATATAAAAATTGCAAGTTGTAGTTTTAATATATATGCAATTTTATAAATTGTTCAAAATACAAATAATTAGAAAATTACACACACACACATTTGGATGCCATGAGGTTTGAAGTCATTTGTCTAGTAGTAGTAGTTCGCGCGAGGGACTTTTCTATCGCTTGCCCTTGCCTTTCACTCTCATTTGGTCTCTTTCTTCTAAAAAATAAAGCAAAGCAAAGTCCTCCTACTACAAGACATTTTCAAGAGCTTTCAAAAGCTTTTCAGTCAATAGCAGTCTGTTCTCGCCTATCGATAGATAGCAGGTTGCTTCCAAGCTCAAACCATTTGAAACGGAATTACTACTTTTTTCACACACACACATATATCAATGAAAAATTCATTCAATTAAGATCACAAACGTCATGTGGTGATATATTTGTCTTTTCAATTAGTAAATGCTAAATAATTCACATTTCAAATATTGTATTGATTTGTGTTGGATTTATTTAGCAATAAACAACTCTCTCTAAATAATAAAATTTGTAAGTTAATTTATTTAAAAAAATTTACTAGTAAAAATATAAAACACAAAATCAAGAAAATAAATAAAATGATTAATAGGATTTGAGGGATATTTTTGTCTTTACATAGATAATCCCATGGTATTAAATCCCTTGTATTACTAATACCACCAAATGGGAGGTATTAGTTATACATCCTATAATACCATGTAGAGTGGATTAGTTATACATAGACCCAAAGTTCCTACCAAACATAGTAGTACTAAATAATACCATACATAATATATGGACTATTTCTCCTAATACTCCCTACCAAACGACCCCTTAGGCTTATCCCACACCATAATCTCATTGTTATCCTACAATGTGGAAGAACATGATCCACGTCTTCACCCCCTTCCTTGCACATGTAACACCAGGGTAGTTTATAGGTTTGTCACCTGTTAGAAGCTAAACATCTTGATCTTCTCCAATATTGCGGGCATATTGCTTTGTGAGAGCTACACCTGAGCTAGACACATCAAAATGTGCAAGGAGTCCTTGGTGTGCAAGTGCGTAGATAGAATGTTGTGTAACCATGAACACTTGGACCTAACCTTTTGGGTGGAATGCTGATATAAATATTCAGAGCTTCTTTCGCTTTGGTACTCTCTGACAAACGAACGAAATATCTTATTTATCTAAATATATATTTTGACAATTTTTTTATATTTTTAGAAGTATTTAACAAGTTATTAGTGAACACTTGGAAATTGGTTCTACAATTTAGAGGTGTAGATCTTCAGTAGATCTTGGTGACTCAACAAAATTTTCACGTCAATCCATATAGGAAACTAGAAATGTTACATCTTTTTGAGATAGATTAGAGCTTTGTTGTTTCTTCAGATCAGAAGATCTTTTTGTCAGTAATCTCAAATACGAACCCCCCCCCCCCCTCCCCTCTTCTTTTGACTACTTCTAATTGATTACAGTTTGGTGCATTAATTTGAGAAATGGTGCATCAATGTCTTTAATAGTTTTGAATAATTTGATGATTTTCTCTATTCTTGGTTATATTATCTCTATATCCATTATTATTATTTTTATTTTGTCTTTTTGCATGTAGATGAACGTTTTTCTGAAAAATCACAGAGAGACCATCTCTCAGACTGGTTCAAGGAAACAGTAATCAATTACAGTAGAATTGAAGATGCAATTGAAAAAGTCTCACTTTTTCAACGCACAAAATGGGTAGCTAATCACTCTGAATCAATTCTTGTAATTCAAGTTCGTATCTGGTATCTATAGATACCACAACTTAAATTGTGAATGACTCAAAGAAAGGGTCAGCAGAATTCCACTAATTCTTTTCGAATTATCATTTACCTCTTGACACTTTGATGAACACTAATATTTCTCCTATTTATACCAACTTCATTATTACCTGATCTTTCCCCTAAAGAATGAAATCATCATAAAACTTTTCTTTGTTGCAACTGTAAGTCTTTGTAGAATTACAAACAAGAAGCCACGATAATATACAATCTCAGCACCAATGTCAAACATAGTATCCCAATTTTCCAACAAGGAATCAAACCATGACTCAAAGATTGGTTCTTCACCGAAAAAATGGAGAAAGAAAATGATAAGAAGGGACCAAGATCTTATATCTTATATAAAAAAAGAATTGTGGCACCTTTGGAATTCAAGAATATACTTTTATGTTTTCGAATTTTTTACCAAAGTAAGTCATTATTAAAATTAATTTACCAAAATAATATGTTTTTTTGAAATTTTACAAAACTAGTATAAACGTAGTTCACAGTAACGTTTTAGGTTATATTTTATTAAAAAAAATTCAATAACAAAAAGATAAAATCTGACAGATTAAATAGACATAAAACGTTATTGTCAGTAACGTTTTATAATTCGTTACTTTGAGGCACGTTTTACAGCTAAAACGTGACTCACAGTAACGTTTTTCTGGAAATGACTGAAATTAAAAAAAAAAATCTTGTACATGCCTCATTTCAACTTTATTAAAACTTTCCACTATTAAAAATGAATATATATATTTTACACATATATTCACATATATAAATTTCTCTTTTCTTCTCTTTTCATACATAGATAATACTTTTGCAAGGAAAATAAGTTGTGAGAAGGCTTTACTACAATATCAATTAATTCCTTTGTCTCTTCTATTATGATGTAAGCCATCATATTTTTTTTAATAGTTGGTTTGCTTACTTATTACATCAATTTTAATTCAATAACTTCTTTATTGATAGTGTAATATTTAATAATGATAAGAAACCGATTGGTATAATATTTGGAAGGAATGCTTGAATTAAGAACATCTCTCATATGATTTATTTACAAATTTTGAAATTGAAATGATACAAGATGAGCTCCAATTTGTGTAAAGTCATCCTCGCCTTTTTTTCCTTTTGTTTAAAAAAATATTGTCTATGTGATAAGAGAAAGAAAAGAGAAAATCATATATATTTCAAATGAAG
>NW_006238933.1:2591266-2613576 GCF_000226075.1 Solanum tuberosum | reverse complement strand
TGTGAGTCACGTTTTAGCTGTAAAACGTGCTTCAGAGTAACGAATTATAAAACGTTATTGACAATAACGTTTTATGTCTGTTTACTCTGTCAGATTTTGTCTTTTTGTTATTCAATTTTTTTGAATAAAATATAACCTAAAACGTTACTGTGAACTACGTTTATACTAGTTTTGTAAAATTTTAAAAAAACGTATTATTTTGGTAAATTGATTTTTATAATAGCTTACTTTAGTAAAAAAATTCTATGTTTTCCTTCGTAATTTTAGTATGTACTAAATTGGGTCTTCTAAGAAGATAAATAGTGAATTTAGAAAATTCGAAGTTTAAAAATGTGAGGGAATCCTCTATTTGTAGCCAACAAAGGTAGTATGAATATGTGCTAATTGTGACTTATCAAAAAAGACATAACCCTTTAGAAAAATCGTAGCCCTCCAAAAAGGTTATAGTTCATCCCAAAAGTCACAACTCTTGAGGTTAACGTTCTTCACATAAGGTTAATTTGAAGAAAAAGTAGCGGAGAGAGAGAAACAACAGAAAAAGTTCCTAAAGGATTTAATTTTTCGAGGCAAGGATTTCGTTAATATAAATCTAAGCTATTTGTATAGAAAATTACAAAAATATACACTTTAAGACTTTAATTAACTTAAAATCAATATATTTATATATAATTACATAAAGAGTTTTTAAATTACATAGATAACAAAATAATTATTAATTTTTATTTAAATGTATTTTTTTTTCCAATTTTCTCTCTCCTATTCGGTTTTATCTTTTTATGGTTAATAATTATGTGCCCTTTTCATGTGGAGCATAATTAGGGTATTTAGTAATTATCTATTTTATCTCTCCTAAACAGTCCCAGTTATATACGTTTACATGTATATGATGTATTTACTTTCCATGGATTAATGACTGTTTTATTGAGATCTTAATTATTTGCTTCCTTTTTTATAAAACTTTTTATGTTTTCAATAAAGTTGTTGTACTTACCTAGGTGATTCATTGTTTCCAAGTAAAAAACCATCCATCTTCTTCTTTTCAGATTTCAACCTTCCATCTTTCTTTGTATTATCGTTGGAAGAACAAAATTTTAACCTTCCATCTTTCCAAGTCCTTCTTTTTACAACCAAAATCACCATAGTTCTTCTCTGATTAGATTTATAATCCTCCATCGATGGATAAGACTCCCCGCAAGAGCCCTTGTCTTAATAAACAAGTAATAGGCATTGATAGTCTGCCCATCGTAAGCTCAAGACCTTCATATGAGTTGAATGCCTTTACACAATCGCCTGATAACAAAATCAAGCAGTGTATTGTTATTGATTCGAATTCGTCCTACAAAGTTCAAAAAAATACTAAATCATATATAAATCAATTTTTGTGCCTTCATATGGTTTGAATGTATACCAGTGCGTTACCATGATTTGTGCCTTTTTTTTATCATATATAAATCATTTTTTTACATGAACAGAATGTGGTAATTATGGTAACAGTCCAAACCAAAATATTAACCTTTTATAGTTTTTTACAATATACCGTTATAGGTTGGTATACATCTCAAACAGTTGAATTACTTTATACAACTAGTATTATGACAATTGGTTTTAGCATTACCAAATCTTTTTTATATGTGCTATTTGATTTCATGCAATGTTTAGTTTGGTATATATATCATTACGTTTACCAAGTTTTGTGTAGTTTTTAGTTTAAGTAAACCATTTTTTCTACATTAATAGAGTGTGTTTTTTCTTCTATCATTCAAACCATGAATTTAACCTAAACTAGTTTATTTCCAATTAATTGTTTTATGTTGGTATATAAAGTAAACATATGATTTCTACACAACCATTATTACGTGCCTATATGTTTACCAATTTCGTGCCTATTTTACCATATATTGGTTCCAGATCAAACCAATATGTTAACACACCTTTATTCATTATTCCTATATTTTTATCAATATCTGGGCATATTTTACAATTGTTAATCAACGTTTTACATTAACATAGTCTATTATTTCTGATAACCAAGTTTTTCACATTAAGTAGTTTCACTTTTATTATTTCTGTTTTAGGCTGGAATTATATACATATAGCAGAATATCAATCATTACATACCTCACTTTTTTATCAATAGTTTCTTATTCACATCACGTAAATTAAATGAGTTCATGATAGCCTTTAATAACAATTTCGACTTCAATAATATGAATAAGATAACATATAGTAATCAACTTTCAAATAAGGCTCCATTGAGTTCAACTACATAATTAACCAAATGAGTTCAACTGCATAACTTTCTGCAAAGTAAAAATAACAATAACAATATCATAACGCTAATTCTCGTGTGATTTTTTTGGGCAAGTCTTCTTGTTTTGCCTAGATAAACCACATTCACTGCAGGTGACTTTTCTTTTCTTCCCCTTTCCTTCAGTGAATCCCTTTTTGCGATCATTTTTTGGTGGTCTGTCTGGTTGCTTCATACTCTTCAACATAGCCATCCAAAACTGGATCTATGCTAGTCAAACAAAGTGTGGTTGATCTCAATATTTCCTGCCTTGTTGTTTGGACATTATTTTGGTACTCAATGGATTCCATAGCTCTATCCACACAGGTTACACATAAATGATATTTTGAAAAGAAATCAGAATTGCATCTCTTTGGATCTAAATAAACTTGGACACCCAAATCGTTATGAATCTTCATTGGTGGTGATGGGCCAATCACGAAATACTTGAGTTCCAAATGATAAATGGTCGTGTCCACACCCAATTGCGAAGATATGGTAGTAATCAATCCTTCGTATTTGGTGTTTGCATCACACATCACTCCTTCAATTTCGTAATCCACGTACCCGTAGAAAATTTCAAATTATTAATAAATTTTAAAAATTTGTAGAATGCATTTTATACACTCATCAATTTAAACAGTTTGGTAGTTACATTGGTATTCCATGGTCTATAAGACAATTATCGATATACTTTAGTAATTGTCCAAAATGTGCACCAAAGTTTTCACCAAATTTTTCACCTAAATTTTCACCATCAATTACACCAAAAATTTATTACACCAAACATCATAACATAAATATTTGAAATTATGGTATTATTATATATTAGGCCAATAAATACACCAACTCATACATCAGAGTATTATTTTAGTATCATTTACTAGAAACAAATATACCAGCATAAGTACCACATCACATACCTAAACCAATTTGTGGTAATTCACATAATCAGTTAAACCATACAATGTATTAAACCAATCAACATACCAAAAGTAATATGACATTTAACCCAAAAATACACCAACACATTGATCAGAGTATTAATTTACCACCAATTTATAGAAACAAATATACCAGATTAAGTACGAGATCACATATGACCAATTTTTAAATTATTATCTACACCAATTCAGATAAATAAAATACACCAAAAAATTAATCAAAAATTTCTTTAAGTTGGTATGTGTACACCATATCACATACCAAAAGAAACTATTGATAAAATCTGCTAACATTCGGCATGCAACATACCAATTAACCTAATTTTTTTATAAACAACTTATTCGACTCATCATATTACAACCAAAATCATATGATGTTGTTGTATTACACCAAAAACGTTAATATAAAATAACGAATAAATACCAAAAAGAATTTAAACGCAGATTATGTAAAAATCCTAATAATATTCCACAAATAATTGCTAAATCTTAATATCTAATTAATAATTAAACCTTTTATAGTTGCACCAGAACATTAACCAAAATCTTATGAATGTATATTCCACCAAATTCGACAAAACCAAAGGAATTACTACCAAAAAGATTACCTGATGCGTCCCAACGCCCGTTGTGATGAATTAAAATTGAAAAATTATTGGTCTACATATTTGATCGTCGATCTTAGTTTGGAAGAGAAATTTTATTTTTGTAGGAAACCTTTCTTTATGAGATATGATATATAACAAATTGGAGTAAATCAGGGAAGATAAAATAATTGGAGAAGTTTAAGGGATATGGATAATTGTGGCTGAAAACCTTTTTTTTTTTTTTAATAAGAATTCCATTTTTGAAAAAAAAATATTGCTATTCAATTGAAAAAAAAAGTATTGATGTATTCGTGTAATTAAAGTTATTAAGTTTTATACTTAAGTTTTTTGCCGTGGTAAGTTTATAGTTAAGGGACTAAAATCGGTAAGTTTATAGTTAAGGGACTAAAATCGGTAAGTTTATAGTTAAGGGACTAAAATCGGTAAGTTTATAGTTAAGGGACCAAGGTTGATAAGTTTTTGAATAGTGAAAGGACTAAATCTGTTAAGTGTATAGTTAAGGGTCCGCTTTAGACCTACTCCTATAGTTAAGGGACTATTTATGTCATTTTCTCGACAAAACCTTTTGAAAAGTCGCAACCCTTTGAAAAGATCACAACTCATCGAAGAAATCAGAACGTTTTGGAAAAGTCTCAACTCTTTGAAAAAGTCTCTACATTCAATGTGAAAGGTGCATGCTTTTAATATATTTTATAATATAAACAAATAAATAAATGTAATAGAATATAAAATATACTTTTATGTTTTCTTTCATAATTTTAGTATGTACTAAATTGGGTGTTCTAAGAAGAAGAAGAAGAAGAATAGAAAACTTAGAAAATTCAAAGTTTAAAAATGTGAGGGAACCCTCTATTTATAGCCAACAAAAGTAGTATGAACATGTGCTTATTGTGTCTTATCAGAAAAGACACAATCTTTCAGAAAAGTCACAACTCTTTGGAAAAGTCATAACCCTTTGAAATAGTCACAACACTTCTAAAAAGTCCCAACCCTTTGAAAGATCACAACTCATCCAAAATATCATGACTTTTTGGAAAAGTCACAATTTTTTGAAACTCTTTGTAAAAGTCTCAACCTTCAATGTGAAAAGGTGTGTAACATCCCAAAAATTTCTAAGTTAAGACCCAAACCATTCTTCATTTACATATAAGGTTGTGCCGAGTGATTCTCAATTGTTTTTAGGTGTTAGGGTTAATTCTTTAGTGTGAGAATGATTTTGGATATGAATTAAAGTAACTATAATTTCCTAGCACAAAGTTGAGTTGAAAGCTTTTCTAGCGATTCAGTTTCAATATATGATTTTCCTTGGGTCAACTTTAAACGACTATATCTCTCAGTACATAACGAATTAGGTGGCCCTGACCTATCAAATTAAAGGTCTATGAGTGCTCTTTTCAACACCACCAAATTCTCTCCATTCCGAGTTCAGAGTAAAATATTATTCCCATTTTAGTGAAGCCCAGACAGTTGAAGTTCTATGGATGACAACTACAGACGGTGGAATGTTCAACGAACCGTAGAGCCATCCGTGAAGAATTTTTTCCAACAACTTCCTGCATGCATTCCAAGGACAATTTGGTCATTTCTCAAGCTTTTTAATCATATTCTAAGTTGTTTTTGAGTGTATTAACTGAGTATATCATTCAACTAACTAGTTTTCCTCTCAAACTCATCAATATAATTTTTCAAGTATCTAGAAATTCTCTCAAAACTCACATAGGGTTCCTCTTCTCCATCAAGAACCCTAAAACTTCCATGTCAAAAATTCAAGATACAAAGAGAAACTTTTCATTCTGGTTTTCTCAAGTTCTTCCACTCTAAGAACTTCATAAAAGAGTTTCTTCCCTCAAGATCAAGCCCCAAGATTCCAAGCTCAAATATTTTCTCCAAAAAAGCTAATGTTCTTCCTCAAGCTCAAGATAAATTATGTCTCCATCAAAGTTTCCAAACTAAAAGCTTCATAATTAGGTATGTAAGACTATTCATACTGTTGGACTAGTTTAACATAAAGTTGAAGGGCTGACAGGATACCTCTTTCTTGAAGTTGGTCTCCATCGAAAAAATGGTGCTTCAACAATGATAAACATCAGAGCAACAACAAAAAGATACAAAATTACCAAAAAATATTAAGAATAGGCAGATCTAGCCGTTAGGAGTGGATTGTTAGATATCAACTTATTTGTTGGTGGTGGTTGAAAAGTTGCTACATCTGAAGTTGCCATTTTCCAGCACAGTGATGGAGACAAAAGAAAAGAAAAAAGCAGAGAAGAAGAAAGAGAGGCCTATGAGGTGAGCTAACAGTGCCACAATGGTGGAAAAAATTATAGTACCGTCGAACACCAAGTATTTCCACCACTCAAAAAGTTCTCTAAACTTTTGGCCTAAAGACAAAAGTGTAACATCTCGAAAAATGGTAAGTCGAAGTGGAAGGGAAAAATGCATTTTCCACTATAGTTCAGTTTCTACGAACCCACCTACGGCCTATACAAGGTCCTACGGTTTGTAGGAAGGCAGTCGTGGAAAAGTTCTGAAAGTTTGAAATTTGACAACTCCCAGAACTTTTCCTACGGACCAATAGAACGGTTCGTAGAAGATTCTTCACTCGTAGAAAGTAGCCGTAGAAGGGATTCCAAACTTAGTGAAAATTCTGATTGACTTTGGGTTCTACGGTTGGTGTCTACGACCCGTAAAAAAACCTAAGGACCGTAGGAAACGTTCTTGGAAACTTATTGAATATTTAGACCTCCGATACTTGTTCTACGGACGACTAGGAACCTGTAAAAGTTTCTACGAATCGTAGGTTGGTTCGTAAAACCTTTTTGACTGTTGTTAACTTAGGGTCATTTGGTTCTTTTCCTACCCTTTTAAATCATAGACTATGTCATTTTTACCCTATAAATTATTTTACACTTAGAACTCTACCTATTCCCTCCCATTAACTCGAACTCTCAAAAGCTCTGAACGTTTTCTCTCCAAGATCCCAAGGAAAAGCTAGAGTTTCTTCAAAATTTCAAGGTTTATTCTTCACTCTAGGGCTGTGATTATCAAGGTATATGGAAATTTGATCAATAGATCCCTGTTCATTCATTGAGTCCCAAAGATTTCTCCGAATCTCTGTATGATTCAATCCAAATTCTAGGGTTTTGCATTTTTCTTAATTGGTTCAATCGTTCATGACTAAATTCAATCAATATTATTATGAATGAATTGAGTTGCATGCATGTTTTTGATGAATTTTATATGAACCCAATACTATGTGCTTATATTGTGATCATGAATTATGCTTTGAGATTATGTATACAACATTGAATTGAGGAACCGGTGAATTTACAATGCTTTAAGGATGTTTTTTCATGAACCCATGCTTTGTTTGTATGATTTATTATGAAATCAAGTCTTGATGGCATGTATGCATTGTGGATTGAAAAGGATAAGATTGACAAATCCTTTCGAATAAAGTGCCAACATGCTTTTGATGAATTAGGTTGCTTTCGATTGAGGTATTCTTAATATGAAATATGATCATTATTTAGATGCTTAGATAAGTGTCTTATAAACAATTTATGAAGTCATGATGATTTAAAGAGATACTCTTTAAGTATAATGCATTAGCACCGAGCAGACTAGTGGTGATTATTCATGTCCCATAAACTACATGCCACCGTAGGTATAGACCAAGTGTTCATGAACGTAAGGAGAATAGAGGCGAGTATCCAGTCTTGAAATGCTTTTGGTCTCGAGAGGGACTACTGGTTAGTACCAGTCTCGGAGTTATGAAAGAATGATCCTTTGTGTCCTGGCAAGATATATTGGGCCCTCTTCAATGGGGTAGTACATTGAATTTCATGGTTAGATTCGATGGTTATATGTCGGTTAATAATCTCTCTTACACACTAAAATGAAATGCTTTAAACTTACAACATGATCTCTACAGTTTTGCATTGACCTTACTCCCATAATTTATGACTCTAGCTTATCAAGACTTGATATTGTTTTACTTGGTCATGCATTATTACATTTTCAAACTTATCATGATTTATGTTTATGTTTTTATGCATGTTTTTCATATTCAGTACATTCAATGTACTGATGCATATTGTGCCTATATTATTTTAAAATATAGGATTTGACGTTTCTCCATTTGGTTGTGGCTAGATTGAATCTATCAACGGTGCTGGCTAGTGGTGTATCCTCATGGTTCAAGGGCTAGATCATGCTTTATTGATTATTTCTTTGATGTCATTTTCAGTTTTAGACTTATTTATGGTTTAGGGGTTTGTCCTAACCACATTTATATAGTAAAGACGTATATCAAACTTAGTATATCTTCCGCAAACTCAAGCTTTTTTTGTATTAAGGTCCTCTTATGTTGAGATATTATGATTTAGACTTCTTTAGCTTTATGATTGATTTCATATTGTACTTCTTTATCTTTGTGTCATGCTAATATCAAGTGGCTTGTTTAGGGCCTTTCGAGGTCCTATTCGCCATGACACGTCTAGAGTGTATTTCAGGTCAGGACAAAAAGACATCAAAATGGCTTTAAACTTTTTTTTTGTTTTGTAGAATTCATATAATATAGATTATAGGGTATAAAATGAGACATAACATAATGTACATATTTTTGTTCTAGTGATAAGAGCACCCACATCACAACAAAGGTCATTAAGTGTAAAAGGTAGAAAAATGAGCTTATTATTCATCGACTTTTTTAACTTCGCATTACTTCCAATGATTTCTCAATTAAAAAAGATGATACATAAATGTTCTCGATTTCTAATACACGAATCAAAAGTACATGAACATTAAGTAGCTAATAGATAAAAATTGAGTTAAAATTCAAAAGTGATTACCTTTTCTCTTCTATTATTTATTCAGTGCAACTTTCAATGCAAGCTTGCAAGATTGTTTGACAACTGATGAGTCCAAGATTTGGACTATTTTAGGGCTTTATTTTAATAGATTTAGTGTCCTCAAATGCATATTTTGTATCAATAATTGATGAAAATCCTTGAGTTTCAGGTATTTGGAGTTAGAGACTAAGCATGGACACTATTGGGCAGAAAGGAACAAGGCAGCTGAAAATAACGAAGAAAAGACAGCCTGAGGATCGGCTAAACCATTAGGCGAGTCGCCGAATGGCTATGGTCTCGCCTAATGTTCCAGTGTGCCAAGCTCTGAAGGAGAAAATTGAGTCGACGAGAGAAAGGAGCAGTCGGCGAGTCGTCGAACGATTCCCCGATGCAGTACTCCATTGCCCAACATTACAGAACTTGAATTTGCTGAAGGCCAATGCAGAAAGGCGATGAACCAGACAAAAGGGCGGATCGCCGAGTGGATCGATCGATCGGCGATCCCGACTAACCACGCCGAGTGGCCCTTCGCAACACATTTTTTGACAACTATAAATACTTGTTTGAATTTTTAGTTTAGTATCATATTTTGTATGCAATCATTATCAAACATTATTTTCAGTTTTTAGAACTTAGAGTTTTGGAGACTTTGTTCTTTAGCTTTGAAGATTTGAAGGTTTCCATTTCTAAGCAATTGGAAGTGGGTATTGAAGATTCTTCATCTAAGACGTGTGTAAAGACAATATCTATTGTACCCATTTGATGGAAATATTTTTCGGTATCGATTTCTATCTCTTTACTATGTCTAGCTAAAACCCCAATTCTTGGGGTGTGAATATGTGAGTATAGGTTGAATTTACTGCTGGGTATTGCTGATAGATAGTAATTTTGTTGTTTAAAGGTGATTTCGTTCGGTAGTTGTGTTTGAATTTAATGGGGTTGTAGTTGCAAATAAATTTTATCTTTGTATTTTTAACTTGCTCGACAGAGAGGTTCTAAAACCAAAACTACTGAATCGATAGTCTGTGGTTATTGTGTTGTCGTGGGTTCAGCTCGAGAGAGTGAATCCTAAAACCTCTCCCACACATTCAGCTCGAGAGAATGAATGAACTAAGGTGAAGGTTGTGCTTTATTGCCCCTTATTGGTGTTCGAGAGAAACTGATTTGATTCGGGGTAAATTGTTAGAGAGAAAATTTACCCCCACTAAAGTCTAGCTTAGTTACCAATTTACAGCGATTTACTATCGATAGAATTTACCCGATTGTTTATTTTAGCCCATATTCCTATTACATCCCAAGAATCCCGTCTCCATATTTGCATTTTTGTTTTTAGTTGTCATTTTAATTGATAATTGATTACAAAACCCCCTTCGATAATTGACACTTGTGTCACCCTTTAATTTGATATGTTTTTCTTCGTAAATGTGTATAGCTATAATTGACTTGAACACATTCTTGTTTTTCTCTTAATTCTCGGTTACAAACTGCTCCCTTGGGACTCGACCCCAACTCACTAGTTGGGTTATATTACTATTGAACGACCGTGGACTCTTAGTATTGGATGAAGCGCTCGGACACATCAAGTCAAAATGGCACCGCTGCCGGGGAGTGGTGTTAATTGAGAATTTTTAGTTAAGTTGGATTTTGTTCTTGTTAGTTATAGTTCTACTTACTTAATTCTTAGTTTTGTTTTGCTTGTTTGTGTTGAAAACAGAAAGTATGAGCGTAAACGACAATAATGGCAGCCAAGTAGGCCATCAAGACGACATCGGAAACCTCAACGATGTCAACTAGCCTCATGCTAATGACCTCCATCTCATGGGCGGTATTGGTGCCATTCGCTTGCCTCTGGCCCGAAGGGAATGTGGTATTTCACATCACGAATACTATGTTGCAACTCTTGCAACTAAAAGGGCTTTTCAATGGTTTGCTCATGGGCGGTATTGGTGCCATTCGCTTGCCTCTGGCCCGAAGGGAATGTGGTATTTCACATCACGAATACTATGTTGCAACTCTTGCAACTAAAAGGGCTTTTCAATGGTTTGCCTCATGAGGATCCCCATGAGCACATTAGAAACTTTGTGGATGTATGCGGACCATTCTCCTTTAAGAATATCTCCCAAGAATCGGTCCGGTTGAGGTTGTTCCTGTTCTCTTTGATGGGAGAAGCGTGCAAGTGGCTGGCTGAATTGCCACGTGAATCAATCACTTCGTGGGAGGAGTTGGTCACCGCATTTCAAGTGCAATATTTCCTTCCCTCGAAGATAATGACTCTTCGGGACAACATTCAGAGCTTTAAGCGTCTAGAAGGCGAGCCAATTCATGAAACTTGGCTGCGATTCAAAAAGTTGGTGCTTCAATGCCCAACCCATGGCTCGCCTGATCACGTGTTGCTGCAGTATTTTTACCGGAGTCTTGATTCGGTAAATAAAGGTGTTGCTGACCAACTTTATCGAGAGGTTTGATGCAGCAACCCTATGTGATAGAGACTCAGCTCTTGGATGGCATGACTACTATACACAGAGCGTGGTATACCCGTGAAGACCATGTCTCATCTCTCACGTTCAAGTTGACTAAGGAACAGATGGAGAAAGACCAAGAGAGGGACTATAACATGGCCTAGATCATGACACAACTTGATATTTTGTCTAAAAATGTCATGGGAGCTGGTGCTTGAAGTGTCAATGTCGTGGGTGTCGGGTGTGCTAATCCGGATGATTCCAAGTTTGAAGCCTTGTATAATGAAGAGGTAAATTTCCTAGCCAACCAAGGCGGTGGCTATCATTCGAACTACCCGAGGCGGGGTGGTAACCAAGGTTGGGCTAGGGATGAAGGTTGGAAAGATCGAGATCATGAATGGAGGGACCGTAATCCAAATTGGAAGGATGGGGAGAAGGGTAGATATGTACCTTCCCATGAGCGCCAAAAGCCAAAGGATTTGAAAGGTGGTAGATCTGAGGATATGCTCTCTCGTATCCTCAACAAAGTTGAAGGGCCAGACAAGATTTTAAAAAAAATGAAAGAAGATGTGTCTACTCTTTGCCAAACCATCACCTCTCATTCAGTGTCAATCAAGCAGTTGGAGACCCAAATGGGTCATATATCATCTCATCTCAACCCGAGACAGCAGGGAGGTTTGCCTAGTGATACTATGGCTAACCCCAAGAATGAGGTTTGAAGGTGGACTTGCATCGTGCCGCGACGTTAACTAAGGCACTGCTTGGGAGGCAACCCAAATTTTCTTATTTGTTTATCTTTTTTTGTTTGGAATAATGGTGTGTTGGTTGTGCAGGTTAACATGTGGAAAGTGTTCAGAAATAGAGAAATTGGCGAGAAAAAGGTCCAGTCGGTGCATCGCCGAAAGGGTCAGCGACCCCGACTCAGACCGCCATTGGACTCAAGACAAATTTCACTTGGAGTCTGTAACTTTCAGCGAAAACTTGGAAATTATTGGTGAGTCGCCGACTAGTCTGTCGTTTGGATATCCAAATCAACTGGAAGTCTTGTAAAATTCAGCGAGGTAAGTGTCGACTCGGCACTTCACCGAGCGAATCGGCGAGTAAGACTAATGTCGTCGAACGGGCGAACACTGGATGGTTTTTAAGGCCAAAAGGTTATATTTTTCAAACTCATTCACTTTCCCTCTCTTTAAATCTTCACAAACTCACACCTGCACCTTAGTTTATATATTGTCGCATTTCAAGAAGTATTTTAGCTGTTGATTAGTGCTCGGAGTTGGATTACATTGCCACCTAGCATTTCAATCTTATCTTAATCGGCATAAAAGGTTGGTTTTCCAAACCCCAAGTTCATTTTTATCGAAATTATACTCATTTGCAACATTATTATCTTGATTGTCATGTGTTGGGCCTCTCTGATAGGATTAGTATGTTTGAATGCCTATTTTAAGCTGTTAATCTTGCCCGTATTGTTTTGATTGTTGAAATCCCATATTTTTGTGTGTTGAAATGATTTAAATTATGTGGGGGTTGTGCTTGCATGTTGTCTAGTTTAGTTGGGTGAAATTTGAGTAGCCCATATTTGTGCCAAACGACGTAATTTGCCTAATGATAGAGCGGGTGACATTGTTCTTAATGGTAAATGTCGTCAATTGGTCAAATTTGGCAAAATCGGGAGAAGTCTGAGTATCCCAGGGCAATGGGTGTTATGGGTCTTGTTTGAATTTGAGTTGTACATGTTTTGATTTTGTTTTCGAGGTTGCGGGGTTGAATTCGAGAAGTTGGGTTGAAAGTAGGCATGTTGGGTCGTTTGGCGAGTTAGGTCGAGCTCGCCGAACCACTCGGCGATTCACCTAATGTCCCCATCTCGCCTTTAATTTCATGCTTTATTTGAGATTGGTTCGGTAACTTTCGACGAGAAGTCTGAGGTCACCGAGCGCACTCGGTGACTCGCAAAAAGTCTTCTGATCGCCTTTTGTCTGCACCTCTGAACTCTTTTTCCACTGTAACTCTCGGTGAGCAAATTCTTGCTTGTCGAAAGTTGTTGGCGATTCGCCGAAAGACCATTCCCTTCGTCAAATTGCCATAACTTTAAAACTGATTTACTGTGCTTTTGTTCGAATATTTTCTAACTTTGTCTCAATGCTTTGCAGGCATGGCTAAACCAAAAGTTGCTGGGAGAATCATGCCACCCAGAGAGATAAGAGCACGGAATTTCAAAATAAATGAAGGGAGATCAAAGCCTCCCAAGAAGGGAAAGCAAAAACCTTCACCTGGAAACAAAGACAAGGGCAAGAGGCCCATTTATGACAGGAAGACTACTCCCCGAAACCCCTCTATTCCTTCATGGACCCGGGGACTTTATATAGCTGTTCGGAAATTTTTGGCGGTCACACCTGTAGCAAATCCTGGTGAGTTTGGTGCTATTGTTCCTTTTGAAGGAACTCCTGGTACTAATGCCCGAGACCAGACTGATGCACCGGGCACTGATTGCCCAGATAGATGGAGCGACTGCGTAGACATGATCCCCTCTTTATCTCCCTCTCTATCTTTATTTCTTTTGATTTTCGGATATGTTTAGCTTGTTTGCATTTGAGGACAAATGCTTTTATTTGTGGTGGCGCGAGGCCCACCTTTTGTGTGACATTCGTAATTCTTCTTTTGTTTAAATTTGGGCTTTGAGCTAAAAATTGTGTTTTTACACTGCTTTTGTGGACACTTGAGATTGTAGCTCTTTGATTTTAATTGTTAATGATTTTTTACCCTTTCGAAATTTTTTTGCCACCTTTTGTATGTGCTGAATGTGGCTGTTCTGTTGCAAATTTGAGTACTAGTTTTAATCAATACCGATGACTCGAATAGTGCTCATAATCGAACATAAATGAATGCGCAGCTACGACGAGGCCAATTGAAGTTGCATAGACAATATGTGAACTCTTTGCATCTCTTTGTGACTAGCCAAGTATCGATTTGACTCTCTTGTGATGAACATTGCACACTAGCGAAAGTGTGAAGTCTTGTTTGACATTGGTGTCAATGCCTTGTGTGATGAGCTTACCGTGAACCCTGTGTGATGACACCTAGAATTTTCCCCGTTGGTCCAGTTGACTAAGTGATTCAATTTCTTGAGATGATCTTAGGATACTTTAAAGAGTGTTAACCAATTTGAAATTATACCTCTTTTATGGCTTACCTTGAGAGTGTGTGAACCTCTTTTTAGCACCCTTTGAGCCTTAACCTTTTCTTGAAAGAAATTTGACAACATTGTGACCTTTTATTGATCCAGTACCCATAATCCTCATGATTTGTAGTTTATGTGAATAACCAACTTAGGCCAAAAGCCTAAGTTGGGGGTGTGGTGAAAAGAAAAGGTAAATCAAGAAAATATAAAGAAGTCCCTTTTGCCCATGTTTTGAGAAAAATGGATCCCCTCCATATAAAAAAAACAGAGAAAAAGAAGAAAAAAAATTGAAAAAGAAAAATAAAGAGAAAGAAAGAAAAAGTTGTGAAATAAGGTTATGGAAATACAAAGAAAATGGGGTTTCCAATGACCCATGGAAGATGAATAAGAGGTGACTTTTGAGCTGGAATGAAAATGATAAAGAGAAGGAAAAAAGGTGTTGTTCACATCACATTTCATGAGGATAGAATTCACTGAGCCTAAATGACCATACCTTTGCATTCAGCCCCGTTACAAGCCTTAAAAAGACCTTGGAAAATAAGCTGAATCAAAAGTCGATTGGAAAATAAGGGCAAACCTATGGGTGAAATCATGCATTGTATTTATCTTTGTGAGTGTGAGTGTTGATCTTGATTTCAGAACTTTAAATGACTGAACCATTACGTGAATATGGAATCATTCTTTGTGTGAGAGCATTTGAATACCTTTGCTGAGCTTGAAGTTGCATTTGAAGCAAGTATAATGAGCTTGAGATTCTTTGGTAATGGTGAGTCACAACTTGAATCATTGAGTGCACAATTGATCCTTGCACTAGTAAGTTGAGACTTTTTGTGTGCATTGATGATTGAGTCTTGTGTAGCACTGTTTGAGACATCCTTTTTGAACTGCTGAACTTGAGTTTTACTTGAGGACAAGCAAAAGTTTAAGTTGGGGTGTTGATGAGTCCACGATTTTGGACTCTTGTAGGGATTTATTTTGATAGATTTAGTGTCCTCAAATGCATATTTTATCTCAATAACTGATGAAAATCCTTGAGTTTTAGGTATTTGGAGTTAGAGACTAAGCATGGACACTATTGGGCAGAAAGGAACAAGGCAGCTGAAAATAACGAAGAAAAGACAACATGAGGATCGCTAAACCATTAGGCGAGTTTACCGAATGGCTATGGTCTCGCCTAATGTTCCAGTGTGCCAAGCTCTGAAGAAGAAAATCGAGTTGGCGAGAGAAAAGAGCAGTCGGCGAGTTGCCGAATGATTCCGCGGTGCAGTACTCCATCGCCCAACGTTACAGAACTTGAATTTGCTGAAGGCCAATGCAGAAAGGCGATGAACCAGACCAAAGGGCGAATCGCCGAGTGGATCGATCGATCGGCGATCCCGACTAACTGCACCGAGTGGTCCTTCGCAGTACATCTTTTGACAACTATAAATACTTGTTTGAATTTTAGTTTAGTATCAGATTTTGCATGCAATCAGTATCAAACATTATTTTCAGTTTTTAGAACTTAGAGTTTTGGAGACTTTGTTCCTTAGCTTTGAAGATTTGAAGGTTTCCATTTCTAAGCAATTGGAAGTGGGTATTGAAGATTCTTCATCTAAGACGTGTGTAAAGACAATATCTATGGTACCCATTTGATGGAAATATTTTTCGGTATCGATTTCTATCTCTTTACTATGTCTAGCTAAAACCCCAATTCTTGGGGTGTGAATATGTGAGTATGGGTTGAATTTACTGCTGGGTATTGCTGATATATAGTAATTTTGTTGTTTAAAGGTGATTTCGTTCGGTAGTTGTGTTTGAATTTAATGGGGTTGTAGTTGCAAATATAATTTTATCTTCGTGTTTTAGACTTGCTCGAGAGAGAGGTTTTAAAACCAAAACTACTGAATCGATAGTCTATGGTTATTATGTTGTCGTGGGTTCAGCTTGAAATAGTGAATCCTAAACCCTCTCCCACACATTCAACTCGAGAGAGTGAATGGACTAAGGCAAAAGGTTGTGCTTCATTGCCGCTTATTGATGTTCGAGAGAAACCAATTTGATTCGAGGTAAATTGTTCGAGAGTAAAATTTACCCCTACTAAAGTCTAGCTTAGTTACCAATTTACAGCGATTTACTATCGTTAGCATTTACCCGGTTGTTTATTTTAGCCCATATTCCTATCACATCCCAAGAATCCCGTCTACATATTTGCCTTTTCGTTTTTAGTTGTCATTTTAATTGATAATTGATTACAAAACCCCTTTCGATAATTGACACTTGTGTCACTCTTTAATTTGATATGTTTTTCTTCATAAATGTTTATAGCTATAATTGACTTGAACACATTCTTGCTTTTCTCTTAATTCTCGGTTACAAACCGCTCCCTTGGGACTCGATCCCAACTCACTAATTGGGTTATATTACTATTGAACGATCGTGGATGCTTAGTATTGGATGAAGCGCCCGAATACGTCAAGTTAACAACCAATGATCTTTTTTTAGCATGGTGATGATCAAGTGGCGGCAAGAAATTCCCTTTGTTTTCATTTTTTTCTGTCCTATTTGGAGTATCAACAATGTTCTTCCTTATCCTTCAACATAACTCGAATCCTCAACCCACTGATCGATGGGGAAGGTACTCAACCACTAGTGTGCTGGATTTTAAAAGGTGTGAATGAAAAATGAAGAGTTATGATTTTTATGAAGAGTTGCAACTTTTCTGAAGAGTTTTGTTTTTTATGAAAAATTACAACTTCTATGAAAATTTATGACTTTTCTAAAGAGTTGTGACTTTTCCGTAAAATTGTACTTTTTGATTTTTTCTAAGGGTTGTGACCTTTTCGATAAGGCACATGAATAAGCACCTATTTACACTACCCTTTGTTGTCTATGAATAGAGGGGTTTCTTCTCATTTTTCTACAATGAATTTTCTGAACTTCGGAACTTCTTCTTCTACTCCACAAATAAATTCTAGTGTACTTTACTATCGTTGAGTGGTTCGCCGACACCGTGGTTTTAGGTACCAATACACCGGTGAGTAAGATCGTTCTATCCAGGGAGGATATATTCCATTAACCTCGGGTACTTGAGATGAATAATTTCCTTAAGGAAACAGTTAATTTAGCGGGATCGATTTTTTTTCTTGAAAAAAAAATATTTTTTCAGGTTCTTTCTGCTTTCTGGTTTTGAAAATATTCTTTAAACTTTGGGGTTTCTTACCAAGTTCTCCAAAATTAGTGTTCTAAATATTTTATGAATACAAATTAAATAACAATCTTCAGGAAATTATTATACTATTGGTATTTTATGTGTTCTACTTTGTTGGAGAAAAAAATGAGAAAGATAATTATTTTATTAGATGATAAAAGAACTTTGTGATGAACAATATTATTTTAATATGCTACTGGTATGCTTATTTGTAATCTCTAATGCTTTAACTAATTGAGTGTGGCAGAGAAAGAAGAGAAAAAATAAGTTCAGGTGCAAATTCAAATGAGTAAGATAGCCTCAATAATGAGATTTCATTATGCAATTTGACAGCGTACCAAATGGGTCACACTTCGAGAAGTGTGAATTTCAATTTAAAGATGTTCAAGGACATTTCTAATATTATTTTTTGGTCAAATTTGGAGACTAAAACTTCTCCAATGTATTAAACATTATGTTCGAATGAACATTTTGATTTGAAGAGTATAAATACTTCGTCAGAAATATTAATGCTAAATGATTTGAAGAATATAAAAACATCATCGTTAACTAGAAACAATGTTATATTTTTAGTTTCTGAAGATTAAAATCTCTCGGTTTTCTACTCCATATGAATTTGAAACTGATTTGAAATCATAAAAACTTCATCATCATTCAATGTTCATTTTGTTGACGATTTGAAAAATACAAAAACGTTTTCATTAACCAAAAATAAGTTGTATAAAGATTCAGTCTTTATTGTTAGTAGTCTAAATACTAATTTTTTTTGTCTAATTGTGACAAAAAAGAAAGAAAAATGGGGCTAGTGACATAAAATAAGTGATTTTGTGCATGCAATGGTTATCTCTACGGATTAATCTTTGGCATTTCATAAAGATTGTCAAAGAAAATTCTAGCACTAACAATTCTTTTGTAGAATATTATCTCCAAAAGAGGCTTCATGCTGCCAATGTGTATTTTGTTGGTATACAATTTGAAAGCATCGAAAAAATATGTGAAAATTATTTTTTAATACATGATTTTTTTTTTGAGATCATATTTAAAATGTGGGGTTCTTTGCTTGTGATAAAGACAAAATTAGACTTAGGGGTTGTTTTGTACAATGACGCATAATGCAGAGATTAGTAACACATGGATTAGTAATGTAAAGTTTAGTAATGCATGATTTAATTTTTATCAAATATTGGTTCATTGCTTCACACCTAATCTTGTGTTTGGTTTAAAACTCTACAAAAAGTTTCTTTCTTATTATACCCTTGAGTTATTATGGGATTTTCTTTTTCATGTAATTGGGTCAAGATAGATAATTGTCGGACAATATTATTTTTTGTGACCTTTTAACTAGGTAGGAGAAGAATAATTTTGTCACCATATTTGCTATTTTCTCACTTGAATTATTGAGGATAAAACTCTACAAAAATCGTCTTAACAATTACATACCCTTTAATTTTGTAGGATTATTCTATTTCATTTAGCTAGTCAAGTTAAATACTAAAATATAAAAAAAATATTAATAATTTTTAGGTGTGATATGCCACTACGGAGATCCTTGATAGCACGATGTATTTCTAATTTTTATTGGTCAAATATACCTTAAACTAAACATAGATTTTAGACTACTTAAATTGTTTAAATACCTAAAACATATTTTTTTTAAAAAAGAAAACAAGTAGTTCAAGTGGTCAATCAACGAACTATATTTTTTTTAAAAAGCCCAAAAAAATCAACCAAATATAGCAAATCAAACATGGAGAAAAAAATATTAGTTTGTAAAATCATCAAATTACATTGAACGGATTTAGAGAATTGAAAAGAACATTTATAACCATTCCAATATAAATAAAAAAAAGAACATTAAATTACAAACAAAATTTAGGAAAAAGGATTGAGGGATAGTTTAGTCATTTAGAGGTCTTATCCATGGATTGTTAAATCTTGGATTACTTATCCCTCCCTTTTCAAGGGATAAAATAAGACCTTATATAATGTATAACTAATCCATGGATTAAGTTAAATATAGTAACCAAACACAGTTTTTGATGGACTAAATTTTAATCCATGACTATTCTAATTAATACCGTCTACCAAATGGGTCCTTAGTGTCCAATTTAATTTTGGAAAATAAGATATGAAATTCAATGGTATTCTTGTATTATGTTAGACCCACAAAATTCTTTGAGTATATTTGACATTGTGGTCGTTGACTTTCTCTATTACTTGTATATGATATGACTAGTATAAAACCACAAAATTTAATATATACTTGTTCAAAAGAGTACTCTTATTCTTTTATGAAAGAGTGTCTCTTAAAATGTTGTGACTTTTCATGAAAATATATTTATATGAAAGTACAACTAATTTTATAGAGATGAATACTGATGAAAATTCATATGTGTCACGCCCCGAGGCTACCCCCTTGACGTAACACAGGACCTAGGATCACGAGTGACCCCAAGCTAACCCTGAGTCTGGCATATCATAAGCATACCGAAAATAACTAAGTAAAGCATGAACTATGCGGAAGCTAAATCAATAGATATCTAATGAGGGGACAAAACCCAAATAGTCTGAATGTAAAATATGAAACCATAAGAATTTAGTGATAATTGAAACAACCACTAAACAACTCAAGCTGGATCTCCTACTGTGTCTGAAAATTCTCTAACTGAATTGAGTTGCTGGGACATGCCCCCAGCTAACTCTAGAAAGACTGAAACAAAAAATAAAGACTAAAATGAAAGCATGTCTATTGTCCTCGGAATATGAGGACTCACCACTGAAGCTGTTGAATACGGACCGAGAATCGATCTATGCGTGATATGGATGCTGAATATCTGATCCTATATAATTAAATAATGTAGCGCAAAATATGCGTAAGTACTTTGAATGTACTGAGCATGCATGATATAGATATTAAGCTGAATAAAGTATATAGGTTGAACAATACAAAATTGAACAATGATGTAATCTGAACAGAGACATAGATATGTACTAAAGTATAAGTGAAAAGAACTAACTGAATGCAATGACCAAGTACTAATCATGAAGGTACATGTTGAACTGAATACTGAAATATATCTATACTAAAAGTCTGGTCAATGCACTAAGAATCGGACTGTGAGACCTACTATTAACCGACATAAATCACGTGAGCTAAACGTGGAGTCCGATGTATACGCCCCATCGAGAGGACCCAATATACCTTGCCAGGGGTATAGAGGCATGACTGTGGCGTGATCACTAAATTTAATGCCTAACTGAGGGGACTTATAAACTTACGCGGACACGTAGTTCTGGGACTTTGAGGGTACATTGAACCATAGTCCAACTCGGTGCTAAGTCTACTCCCAATTGGTTATTAATGAAGCTAAAATGTACTGAAATGTTGAATATCTCAAGATATTGGCATGCAATATGAGAATGCAACATTTCTATACTGATAATGATACATTCGAGCCCTGGAGCATGATTTTATGTTTACTAACCTAGCAAGTATTATTCATGAACTAAGAGAAATTACACAAACTAGGGTTCTGAATTTTATACAGGGAACTATGAAAACTTTCCAAGAAAATATGCTATTCGATTAGGATACTACAAAAACTAAAATCCCAACGAATCTTCAAGGTTTAGAAATCCTAGGTCTAAACAAGATATGACAAATCAAGGAACTAACTGAATTCTAGGGACCTAATGAATGAAAGAAATCCACTAGTGAAATCCCACGAATTGTCCTCGAATGAAGTCTAAACAAGCTGAGGGAAGGAGCTGCAATCCCTACCACTAAGTACTAGAAACTATATCTAACTGAACTAAGTTCCATGAACATGCAAATATGCTGAAATGCAAGAATAACTGAGGGAACAAGATACTGAGACTGAATTACTTAAGAGTAATTGAAAGACTGGAGATGAACTATTACCTCAAGCTGAAACGAAATCATAAGGAAAGAGGTGAGGGAACTTGGCCATTATGGTTGCTTCTGCTTCCCAAGTAACTCCCTTTACGGACTGACTCCTCCACAAAACCTTTACTGAAGCGACTTCTTTATTTCTCAACCTACGAACCTGACGGTCGATAATTTCAACTGGCACCTCTTCATAAGTGAGACTATCCTTCACAGCCACACTCTCTATTGGTACTATTGATACCGGATCACCCACACACTTCTTCAATAAGGAAATGTGAAAGACTGGATAAACAGTTGTTAGTTCTACTGGAAACTCTAACTCATAAGCCATATTACCTACCATTTTCAAGTTTTTGTAAGGACCTACATATCTGGGACTGAGCATCCCTTTCTTCCCAAATATCATCACCCATTTCATAGGTGACACTTTCAGGAAAACCCAATCATCGATTTCAAATTCTAAGTCCCTTCTCCACACATCTGCATAGGACTTCTGACGACTCTGAGAAGTCCTTAGCCTACCTCTAATGAGCTAAACTTTCTCCATAGCCTCATGAACCTAAAATGGCCCAATCAAGGCTGCTTCACCTACTTCGAACTAACCAACCAGAGATCTACATCTACATTCATATAATGCCTCATAATGGGCCATCTGAATACTAGAATGGTAGCTATTATTATAGGTGAACTCTATGAGAGGTAGGTGATCATCCCAACTACCCTTGAAATTGATCACGCAAACTCTCAACATGTCCTCTAAGGTTTGAATGGTATGCTCTGCTTGACCATTCGTCTGTGGATGAAATGTTGTACTGAGATTTACCTGAGTACCAAGACCTTTCTGAAATGATTTCCAGAAATGAGATGTAAGATGAGGA
>NW_006238933.1:2542533-2588481 GCF_000226075.1 Solanum tuberosum | reverse complement strand
AATAATTTGTGTGCTAGGAGATATGACCCTCCAAAGTAGACCCTCGAAAAAGGCTTCACTTGGAAATTTCGGATTTTGATACGGTTGCTCTAAAATTTGGGTTAGACCCATTTCCCACTCAATTTGACCCCCTAAACAAGAATATGAAGTCGGATTTTCGAAAAACAAAACGGATCTTTTTATAAGTAGCTAAACAAGTTTCCGGTAACTTCCGAAGCACATTTTTAAGAACTTTTTGGGTCAAATTCAAATATAATCATTTCATTAAGTTCTCGACTCTAAACTCACATGTGAGGCTCTAGTTTCACTCTATCATTTTCCGAGTCGTTACAATCTCTATCTGAGATGATAGACAAGGGAACCCTATATAACTTGACTATCTCATTAATGTAGATTTTGGCGTAGTCATCCGCTGAATATGTAGTCTTGATAGCCAAGAAGTGAGCGGACTTAATGACTCTATCCATTATCACCCAAATGGGGTCATGTTGTCTGCGAGTACGAGGTAAACCCGTAATGAAGTCCATGTTTATCACTTCACACTTCCATGTAGGAATTTTAATCTATTGAGTCATACCTCCTGGTTTCTGATGTTCAACCTTAACCTATTGACATTTAGGACACTTAGCCACAAAGTCTGCTATGTCCCTCTTCATGTCGTTCCACTAAAAGACTTCCTATAGATCACGGTACATCTTAGTGGCACTTGGATGAATGGAATAACTGAAGTTATGAGCTTCTGTAAGTATCTTCAGCCTCAACTCACCCATATTAGGAGCACATAAGCGACCCTGGTAACGAAGCACACCATCTCTCCCTTGGGAGAAAACCTCAACTTTCTACTGATGAACTGCACCTTTCAACTGAAGTAATATAGGATCACTGTCCTATTTTTTCTTAACCTCCGCTACCAATGAAGATTCTGATCCATTCTAAACTATCACACCACCATCTATCTTTTCTTCCTCAACATGTGCTACACTACCCATAGACAGTCTGTTGAGAGCATCAACCACTACATTGGCCTTACCCGGATGATAAAGCACATTGATGTCATAGTCTTTGAGGAATTCAAGTCATCTCCTCTGACGAAGATTCAACTCTTTCTGGGTGAACACATACAGGCTTTTATGATCTGTGAACACATCAACATGAACACCATACAAGTAGTGTCTCCAAATCTTTAGGGCAAATACTACGACTGCAAGTTCGAGGTCATGAGTCAGGTAATTCTTATCGTTGACTTTAAGTTGTCTAGAAGCATAAGTTATGACCTTACCTCGCTGCATCAACACACAACCTAGGACGACCCTGGATGCATCACAGTAAATCACATTACCATCTGAACCATCTAGTAGAGTTAAGACAGGAGTTGTAGTCAACCTAGTCTTCAATTCTGAGAAGCTTTTCATCTGACCATTGAAATTTGCACTTCTTCTAAGTTAACTTGGTCAATGGGGGAAGTTATGGATGAAAATCCTTCAACAAATCTCCTGTAATAACCGGCCAAACCCAAGAAACTTCTAATATATGTTGGAGAGGTGGGTCTCAGCCATTGTTGTACCACCTCAATTTTCTGAGAATCCACTCGGATCCCTTCGTTGGATACTACAAGACCAAGGAAAGCGACTGATTGTAACCAGAATTCACAATTGCTGAACTTAGCGAATCGCTAGCGATCTTTGAGGGTTTGCAAAACAACTCTCAGACGAGTCACATGCTCTTCCTCACTTCGAGAATAAATGAGGATATCATCAATAAATACGATGGCAAACAAGCCCAAATACTGTTTGAACACCCTGTTCATTAAATCCATGAAAATTACAAGAGAATTTGTTAGTCCAAAATACATAACTACAAATTCATAGTGATCATACCGAGTCCTGAAGGTTCTCTTTGGTATGTCACTATTTCTGACTCTAACTAATGATAGACAGATCTGAGGTCTATCTTAGAAAAAAAACTAGCACCCTGAAGTTGGTAGAACAAGTCATCAATCCTAGGGATAGGATACTTAGTCTTGATTGTGACTTTGTTCAACTAATGATAGTCAATGCACATCCTGAGAGAACCGTCTTTCTTGCACAGAAACAACATTGGAGCACCCCATGGAGAGATGTTGGGTCTGATGAAGCATTTATCTAGAAGGTCTTTCAACTTTTCTTTCAATTCCTTTAGCTCATCGGGAACCATTTTGTAAGGAGGAATTGAAATGGGCTGGGTATCTGTAAAGAGATCTATTCGAAGTCGATTTCCCTTTCGGGAGGAACTTCGGGAAGATCTTTTGGAAACACTTCTGGAAACTCATTTACTATTGGCGCTTACTCAAGAGTGGGGGTTTCAGAGTTTGAATCCTTAACCCGAACAAAATGATAGATATACCCTTTGGAGATTATCTTCATGGCCTTAAGGTAAGAGATAAATCGACCGATAGGCACTGAGCTACTACCCTTCCACTCTAAGATTGGCTCGTTTGGAAACTGAAACCGAATGATCCTAGTTCTAAAATTGACTGAGGCATAACAAGAATGTAACCAATCCATGCCTAAAATGATATCGAAATCTAGCATGTCTAGCTCTACAAGGTCTATTGAGGTGACTTTATAAGAAATTGTGACAGGGCAATTTTTGTATACCTGTCTAACTATAACTGGGTCACCAACTGGAGTAGAGACTGAGAAAGGTTCTAAGAGAGTTGCTAGACTGACACAGAAGTTTACTGCTATATAGAGAGTTATAAAATACTGTGTAGCCCCTGGATCTAACAGTGCATAAACATCTAAATGAAAGACTCATAACGTACCAATGACCACATCAGGAGAATCTTCCTGGCGAGCCTGGAGAGCATACAACCTGTTCTGGCGCTGACCGCCACTTGTACCAGACAAGGCGCCCTGCTGAGTGGAGTGACCTACTGGCACTGCTGAAGTAGTAGTAGACTGATGTCACGGGCCTATTTTTCGAAGGCTCGTGGGACAGCAAAAGAGGGCTTGCACAGCTCCTCGTAAGCTCAGTCCTAACGCAAACAAGCACACAAAACGTGCAATAGCAATCTGTCTAAAACAGTCCACACAAACAGCCAACGCGAAAGCAAATCGAGAGGCAAGCTTTTGGGAGGCAAATGCCAATATTCTTGATATTTTTCTAAGTGTTCTACATACAAGTGAACCACTACAATATATGTCTAAAGGCTGTAAAAAGCAAGCTAAAAACGTGATGGGACAAGTTCCCAAAAGAAAAGACTAAAGGGTGTATTTTTACAAAGTCAAGGATTAGGTGGGAGGAGGTGGAAGGTGTCTTTCACAAGTCAGCCTTGTCCCCTCTCCTTGGGGCCCACTTTGGCTGAAAGTCAAGGTTCTCTCATGCTCATCAAAGACCTTCAAGTTATCTCCCAAAGTCGGAATGAAATCTGTACGTCGTTTGAGACCCGACGAATATGCCCGCTCCCAAAAACACTGTAATTTAATGTAGCACCTTTCGGGGCGGTACACGCTCCCCCACCTGATTTGGCGACGACCCCGGTGCCACACACCTGCGAATAAGAATGGACCTTGTCACGAAACTGCCACAAGTTCTCGTACTTCTCCTATGTTGCCTCCTCCGATGCTGTTCCTTTCCAATGGACAAGGAATTGCGAGCTCGAATTGTTCCAGCCCTTTCCGCGAACAAGTTGGTGATCAATAATTGCCTCGATCTGTTTGTCCACGGCTGGCGGAGTAATAAATATTTGAGCTCTACCAGTCTGCCCCCGATCCTTGTCTTCCACGTCTTTAAAATACAGCTTTAATTGACTAGCATGGAAGACCGGATGTATCTTCAAGTGATGGGGCATATCAACCCGAAATGAGATTTTGCCCGCCTTAGCAACAATCTCGAAAGGACCCTCGTAGCGACGAATCAGACTTTGACTCACACTTCGCAGCGACTTGAATTGTCTAAGATTGAGTTTTATCATTACTCAATCTCCAATTCGATAGTCGACTGGCCGTCGCTTTCGATCAGCAAACTTCTTCATTTTTCGGGCTGCCTTATCAAGATAAGATCATGCAAGATCAACTTGTTCCTCCCAGGCTTTTTCCATGTGATAGGCACCCGGACTCTTCAAACCGGCATCGACGGGCAAGGATTGTGGCGTGTTGGGCTGCTGCCCGGTAGCCAACTCAAATGGACTTCTTCCCGTCGCCTCACTTCGCTGCAAATTATAGGAGAACTGGGTAGTGTCTAGCAACTTTGCCCAGTCCTTCTGATTGGCACTAACATAGTGCCGCAAATAGCACTCCAATAGTGCATTGATCCGCTCCGTCTGTCCATTCGTTTGGGGATGAAAGCTAGTCGAAAAGTGCAACTCCGACCCAAGCAAAATGAAAAACTCTCTCCAAAAAGTACCGGTGAATCGAAGATCTCGATCACTAATAATGTGCTTGGGAATGCCCCAATGTTTTACGATATCACGCAAGAATATACGGGCTGCCTCCTTGGCTTTGCAGCTGGCCGTCGTGGCAGTGAAGGTTGCGTATTTTGAGAAGCGATTAACAACAACCATGATAGTCCCGAACCCCTCCGAGTTCGACAAGCAAGTGATGAAGTCCATGGTGACGCTGTCCCATGGTTTCTCAGCAATAGGCAATGGCTCAAGTAGTCCACCCGGCGCCTTCATTTTAACTTTATCTTGTTGACAAACGAGGCAAGTACGCACATAGACCTCAATGTCATCCTGCATTCGAGGCCAATAATAAGAGGATTCTAGCAATGCTAACGTTCTCTTCTGCCCCGGGTGACCAGCCCACATCGTGTCATGACCCTCTTTGATCAAAGTACGCCAAAGACTAGCCCACTTCGGCACGTACACACGTCTGCCCATGGTGTACAACAAGCCATTCTCTTCCCAAAACTTCTTCATCTTGCCTTGTTGGGCCAAAAAGAGAAGTTGTTTTGCTACGGGACCATGCTGCATCCCTTCTTTCATATCATCAATAATACTGCTGCAAGTCGAACTGATAATCGCAGCCAAGGCAACCTTGCGACTAAGCGCGTCGGCCACAACATTAGCCTTCCCCGGCTTGTACTCAAACGTGAAATCAAATTCAGCCAAGAAGTCTTTCCAACGGGCCTGCTTGGCAGTCAACTTCTTTTGGGACTGAAAATAAGTTGTCGCGACGTTGTCCGTCTTAACAACAAAGTGAGCCCCCAATACATAGTGACGCCAAGTCCGTAAGTAATGGACTACAGCTGTCATCTCCCTCTCGTGGGCAGAATAGTGCCTCTCCGCATCATTCAATTTTCTGCTCTCAAATGCTATCGGGTGGCCCTCTTGCATAAAGACGCCACCAATAGCAAAATCAGACGCGTCGGTATGGATTTTGAACGCCTTGGTGAAATCTGGCAGCGCTAAGGCCGGCTCATCGATAATGGCCGCTTTAAGCTTTTCAAAGGAACTTTGAAACAAATCAGTCCACTCCCACTCACGACTCTTTTTCAGCAAGTCGGTGAGTGGAGCAGCAATAGCGGAATAGCCAAATATGAAGCGCCGATAGTAATTGGTGAGGCCAAGGAAGGACCGCAATTCTGGTACCTTCGTTGGAGCCTCCCAATCCAGAATTGCCTCCACTTTATTACTGTCCATCCTTATTTCCCCATGGCTAATAGTGTGCCTAAGGAACTGGATAGTGGGCTGAGCGAAACTACATTTTTCCCGCTTCACACACAAATCATTATCACGCAAGACCTTGAACACTTTGCACAAGTGCTCAACATTCTCCCCTATGCTGTCGCTATAAACGACAATGTCGTCTAAATAGATGACTACAAACTGATCCAAAAAGGGGTGGAACAGCTTGTTTATCAACGTACAAAATGTAGCTGGAGCGTTTGTCAAGTCGAAAGGCATGACCAGCCACTCAAAAACACCATAACGAGTGACACAAGTTGTCTTTAGTTCGTCACCTTCGGCAATCTGGACTTGGTAATAACCCTTCCTCAAGTCCATCTTTGTGAACACTTTGTCCTGCCCCAAACGATCAAATAAATCAGCAATCAAAGGAATGGGATATTTGTTCTTCACCGTGACCTTGTTGAAGGCCCGATAATCGATACACAAACGCAGCGTCCATTCCTTCTTCTTTTGGAACAAAATAGGCGCACCAAATGGCGCCTTAGAAGGCCTAATATGTCCAGCATCCAGCAACTCCTTGAGCTGCTTCCTCAGTTCCTCCAACTCCGGGGCGCCATACGATAAGGCGTCATGGCAGGTGTCTTAGCCCCGGGAACCAGTTCGATTTGGTGATCAACTTCCCTTCGTGGTGGCAACCGCTGGGGAAGTTCTTCCGGCATCACGTCCCTATTATCAACAAGGACTTGCTCAATGCAAGGAGGCAAAACTACTGCCTCAATCAAGTCTCCGACGCCTCCAACAAGGGCAGCAAGGAAGGTTGGTTCTCCTCTCTTGAAGACCTTAACAATTTGCATGGCGGACAAGTGCATTCCATTTTGTGGTACCCGAATAAGGGGCACCACGCAAGACCCTCCGGCATCGCTGATGTGCAATTGGTTGAGGCGTGGCGAAATAAACGCGTTAACCTCATACCAAAAATCCAGCCCCAAAATAATGTCAAACACATCCATAGGTGCAATGGTGAAGTCCGTCAACCCCTTCCATCCTCCTAAATCGATAGGGACTTTAAGAGCGAAACCATGGACAGTAGTGGGGAGAGCGTTGACGGTCTTCAACATCGTATCACTGGCAACATAATTCAAACAAAGGTCTTTGGCCCTTTCCTTCGTTACAAAGATGTGAGTTGCACCGGTGTCCACCATAATTCTCACGTCTTTGCCATTCAACTTGGCATTAACAAACAGTGATTCGCGCGGCCTTACACTAGCCGGCTGGGCAGCCAACGCAGCAAGCATCATGTGATTAAACAACGCCATATGATTAAACATGCCAACAACAACGTTCTTACCCCTGTCCGCCCCACCAGCTCCCCTTTGAACTGCTCCCAATCATCGATGGTGCAAACCCCTCTCTCCATGTCCGCCTTTTTCCTCCGCCACCACAACATAGAGGTGTCGCTCAAGTACATAGCCACTGTCCGAATCTTGGCAGCCTCACTAGTCATGTTCACGTGCTCAAAGTAAGCATCCATTTGCCTCAAGAAATTCTCAACGTCTTGGGCATTTCTTTCACCACGAAACTCCTTCGGCTTAGGAGCTTCAATACGTGTCTCACGAACTGTGATGGGACCAGCAACTCCAGCACCGGCAGTCTCATCAACCTGCCTTTTCAAAGTCTCAAACTCTCGATGAAGAGAGGAGAGAGATTCGGTGAGCTTGAGTTCGAGGTTGGTCAGTCCTTCTTTGTTAACCTTTTCAAGCTCTTCAAGGTTACTCTTCACCTCATCTAAGCCCTCAAGAGCAACTGTTTCAAGTGAACTAAAATTGTTTTCGAAAACCACAAGTCGCCTGTTCAAGGCCGACAAACCAGCCTCAACTCCGAGGATTTTCTCGTCGAGTTGGCTGGTATCGAAAACTTCTCCTTCTTCCCCAAGGCTCCTGCCACAAACAGGAGGGTTAGAAGAAGCTTCTCTTACCCTGCTTTTATCATGTTTCCTGGTAGTGTCTCTCTGAACTTCCTGCTCTCCTTCTTTATTGCGTTGAGACTTCGACGTCATGCTCTAACCGTTGCTTTGATACCACTTGTCACATGCCTATTTTTAGAAGGCTCACGGGACAGCAAAAGAGGGCTTGCACAGCTCCTCGTAAGCTCAGTCCTAACGCAAACAAGCACACAAAACGTGCAATAGCAATCTGTCTAAAACAGTCCACACAAACAGCCAACGCGAAAGCAAATCGAGAGGCAAGCTTTGGAGGCAAGTGCCTAATTTCTTGATATTTTTCTAAGTGTTCTACATACAAGTGAACCACTACAATATATGTCTAAAAGCTGTAAAAAGCAAGCTAAAAACGTGATGGGACAAGTTTCCAAAAGAAAAGACTAAAGGGTGTATTTTTACAAAGGCAAGGATTAGGTGGGAGGAGGTGGAAGGTGTCTTTCACAAGTCAGCGTGTCCCCTCTCCTTGGGGACCACTTTGGCTGAAAGTCAAGGTTCTCCCATGTTCATCAAAGACCTTCAAGTTATCTCCCAAAGTCGGAATGAAATTTGTACGTCGTTTGAGACCCGACGAATATGCCCGCTCCCAAAAACGCTGTAATTTAATGTAGCACCTTTCGGGGCGGTACACTAAGCCCAATTACCTCACTGTCCCTTCCTGTCATAAGGGCAATCCTTCAACCTATGACCAGACTGAATGCATCCAAACACCCTTTTTTGCTAGCAAGACACTCACCTGAATGGTTCTTACCACACTCTGGGGAAGTTGGAAAAGTCTGATTACCTAAAGCACTCCCCTGTGACTTTGAGCCTGATGCCCTACCTTTATGATCTTATCGAAACCTGGGGGATGGAGCGCTAGCTATTGAAGGTGCATGGGTTGTAGACCTCTACTGAAACTGTGAGCGATTTCCACCGCTCGACCTTTGCTGAGATCATTCATAATTTCTTGTTCTATCATTCTTGTTGTCCTTGGAAATTTCCCTAAACTTATCTCCCTCAACCTGTTGAGCATGAGTCATTAGCCTGGAGATATCCATGCCTCCTGATGGCATAGGATTGTTGCACCTGGTGTTTACTAAATCAGATACTCCAATCAAGAACTTGCTCATTTGTGCCCTTGAATCAACAACCAAATGTGAAACATACCTGGAGAACTGAGTGAATGTATTCTTGGACTGACATTGTGCCCTGCTTCAAGTTCATAAACTCCTGAACCTTAATCTCCCTCAACTCTCTCAGAAGAACCTATCCAGAAAAGCTCTAGTAAAACAATCCCATGTCACAGGAGCTGCATTTTCACCAATGTTTTCCTTCCACTGTGTTAACCATAGATGGGCTACATCCTTGAGTTGATAGGATTCTAACTCAACACTCTCAGTACCAGGCACTTGCATTACTTCAAGAATCTTCCTAACCTTATCAATTAAGTTTTGTGGGTCCTCACCGACCTGTGACCCTAAAACTCAGGCAGATTCATCTGAACAAAGTCTCGAACCCTAGCTGCAGTTGATCCATCATTCATATTTGCGAGAAATATAGCCTGCTGATTATTTTGATTGGCTACACTCTGAGCCAAAAGCTGGATCACATTCCGAAATTCTGCATTCGTAACCTCATGGTTTGAGACTAGAGGAACTGCGTTAGAATTGCGTGCATTAGCATTCCGTGTGTTACCTCTACCAGAAGGCATGATCTGAAACGCATAATGATGGATTAGAAAGGAGAAGTTGAATCATACCTCATGCACGATAAGAATAGCAAAGGAAGTGAAGTTTTTCTTAAAACACTTTGTAGCCTCCCTCTCATAGATATGGCGCGCTTCACACCCTTGAAAGAGACTCTACTTAGTGCGGTTTTTAGACAACATAGGACTCTTGAACCTGATGCTCTGATACCAAGTTTGTCACGCCCTGAGGCTACCCTCTTGACGTAACACGAGACCTAGGATTAGGAGTGACCCAAGCTAACCCTGAGTCTGGCATATCATATGCATACTAAAAATAACTAAGTAAAGCATGAACTATGCGGAAGCTAAATCAATAGATATCTTATGAGTGGACCAAACCCAAATAGTCTGAATGTAAAATATGAAACCATAAGAGTTAAGTGATAACTGAAACAACCACGTAGGAACTCAAGTTGGATCTACTACTGTGACTGAAAAGCCTCTAACTGAATTGAGTTGTTGGGATATGCCCTCAGCTTACTCTAGAAAGAGTGAAACCAAAAGTCAAGACTAAAATGAAAGCATGTCTATTGTCCTCAGAATATGAGGATTCACCACTGAAGCTGTTGAATGCGAACCGAGAATCAATCTATGTGTGATCTGGATGCTGAATACCTAAACCTACATCAGGAAATGATATAGTGCAAAATATGCATTTGTACTTGGAATGTACTAAGCATGCAGGATATAGATACTAAGATGAATAAAGTATATAGGATGAACAATATAAAACTGAGCAATGATGTAATCTGAACAAAGAAATAGATATGTACTAAACTATAACAGAAAAGAACTAACTGAATGCAATGACCAAGTACTAATCATGAAGGTACATGTTGAACTGAATACTAAAATATATATTTATACTAAAAGCCTGGTCAATGCACTAAGAGTCTAATTGTGAGAGCTACTATTAACCGACATAAACCACGTGAGTTAAACGTAGAGTGTGATGTATAAACCCCATCGAGAGGACCCAATATACCTTGCTAGGGGTATAGAGGCATGATTGTGGCGTGATCACTAAATCTAATGCCCAACTGAGGGGACATATAAACTTATGTGGGCACGTAGTTCTAGACTTTGAAAGTACACTAACCCTAGTCCAACTCGATGCTAAGTCAACTCCCAATTGATTATTCATGAAGCTAAAATATACTGAAATGCTGAATAGCTCAAGATGCTGACATGCAATCTTAGAATGCAACATCTACATATCGATAATGTGACATTCGAGCCCTGGAGCATGATTTTCTGTTTACTAACCTAGCAATTATAATTCATAAACTAAGAGAAATTACACAAACTAGGGTTCTGAGTTGTATACGGTGAGTTATGCAAACTTTCCAAGAAAACATGCTATTTCGATTATGGATACTACAACAACTAAAATCCCAACGAATCTTCAAGGTTTTAGGAACAAGTCTAAACAAGATATGAAAAATCAAGGAATTGAATTCTAAGGACCTAATAGATGAAAGGAATCCACTAGTGAAATCCCACATACCTGGTGTGAAATCTACGGAGAAATCCTTTAGATTTTGGGGCTTAACTTTGAAGAACACTAATGCTTGTTCTTGAAAGAAATTGGCGCCTCTTTCTCTTCTTTTCGTTTTAATTTGGATGATTTTTTTAGAATGAGGGTTCTGGGTATGTCTAACTAGATTATTAGGCTTAGACTGAGTAAAAACATATAGTTTAGGCATCAACGATGTAGTTTAAGTGCCCCAACGCATAGGGAAAGGAAAAAATGACCCTGACTTAAAGTTGACGAAGTGCCACTCACGAGGGGACTGACAAGCCGTCGTTTGGACCACTGCCAATCAACTAGGTCGTGATTTATGGCCTGCCCGATAGAGCTTCACTAAAACAAGCATAACTTTTACTATATAAGCTTGGACTTTAGCAAACTCAGTGGCGTTGGAAAGAGGATTCAAGTATCTTCAATTTTATTGGTCATGAGCCATCTAATTCATTTTGTGCTAAAAGATATGACCGTTTGAAGTTGACCCAACCATTTTCCTCTAAATAATTGTTGACCCTCAGCTACGGCCAGACCTATGGTTCGTAGGTCAGACCATGGACCGTACTGGTCGGCTGTGGGTGGGATCAGAGATCCCTAAGTTTGGAACCCAACAACGGGACCCCACCTATGGTCCGTGGTCTGACACACGGTCCTAGAAAGCTACATTTTTCATCTTCTCGAATCATAGGTGTTACAATATGTCATGTTTGTGTTGTAAAAGAAGCACTTTGTTCATTTAGTCTTGTTGGACCCGATGAGACTATATTCATGGGTAATTCAATAATAGACAAAATTGAAGGTTATGGAAAGGACCTTCTAAAATGAACATGGTGCTGACTTGAAACAATGTTTGTATCTAACAAAATTATACTAAGTAAGAATAAATTATTTGTAGGAAAAGATTACCTCACGGGGGATCTTTTCAAACTCAATATTTCTAGTTCTTCTTACTTGAGTCTAACTATTTATGACATGAATGTTTGGGACATGTCAATTACAAAATCTTGCGAAAGCTGATCAACTTAGAAGCTTTTGCCTATTTTTTAGTGGAATACATCAAAATGTGTAGTATGTGTTGAATCTAAGTATGTTAAGCATCCTTATAAATCTATTGAAAGGTCACAATCCCTTAGAATTAATTCATACTGAATTTTTGATCTCATGGTGGGAAAAAGTATATCATAACCTTCATTGATGATTGCACTAGATACTATTATATCTATTTGTTGAATGGTAAAGATCAAGCAACAAATATAATTAGACAATATAAAATTGAAGTTGAAAATCAGTTGAGTAAAAGATAAATGATAAAAAGTGATAGGGATGAACAGTATGAATTTATTTTTGCATAACTATGTTTGGAAAATAGTATCATTCATCAAATTATTGTCCCTACTCACCCCACTATAATGGAATTGCGGAAAGAAAAAATCAAACTTTGAAGGAAATAATGAATGTCTCACTTACAAATCCAGGTTTATCACAAAATATGTGTGAGTGGGGGAAGCTATCTTTACAACAAATCAAATACTCAATTGAGTGCCCCATAGAAAGATACATTCTATTCCATATAAGAAATGAAAAGGAATAAATCCAACATGAAATATTTCAAAGTGTGGGAGTGTCAAACCAAAGTTCAAGTTTCTATCACAAAAAGAGTCAAAATAAGACCTAAGAGCGTGGACTGTATTTTCATTGGGTATGTTACAAACAGTAAAACATGTTGATCATTATTCATAAGTCCGAACATTCAGATAGTCATGGCAATACAGTAATTTGATCAAATGGCGTTGAGTTCTTTGAACACATATATTTGTATAAACTTAGACTTGAGTTTTCTAGTGAAGGGTCTAAAACACCTTGAGAAGAACCAAAGGAGAATGTACTTAATAAAGAGATTTAGAGGCGTAGTAAATGTCAAAGAACATCTACGTCCATTGGATATGATTTTATAACATTTCTTGAAAATATGAGTCTCATAAATTCGAAGAAGCTATGTCTTTTGCGGACTCATCCGTTTGGAAATAGGCTATCAATAGTGAGATTGATTCAATCTTGAGAAACCATACTTGGAAGTTGATTGATCTTCCTCCAGGAAATAAACTAGTGGGTTCAAAGTTGATCTTCAAAAGAAAATGAAAGTTGATGGAACTATTGACAAATACAAAGCAAGATTTGTTGTCAAAGGCTTTAGACAAAAAGAAGACCTTGATTTTTTTCGACATATACTCGCCGGTAACTAGGATTACATCCATTCGGATGTTAATTGCACTCGTTGCAGTACATGACCTTATGTGAAAATATCTTTCATAAATGAATAATTGGAGGAAGAAAGGAAGAATGGCCAATTATGGATCTCACATGAGGTGTGTCCCTACTTTAAATTGAAATTCCTATAAAGAGAAAATTTGCTTGATAAAGGATATCTTTGAAAGTTGAAGCTGGGCGGAGATTTTAAAACGTTGAACTGTCTCAAAAGGTGCCCATGTTTCCAGTACAAGGGTACGTAATTGACATAGTTCATAAGAAATAAGGAATGACTAATTCCAAAAACATGCCCCAGTTTCCTATGAGGTTTTTAGTTTGAAACAGTAGAAAGATCGAATCCTTATATAGGATTGCCTACGTATCTTGCTACAATAAGAAGTCAGGTCTGACATACTTTGAACCTAAAACTTAATATAATTCTTGGAGAACATAAAATTTGTCACCAAAAGACAAGGAAATTGAAATAATGGAGGATAAGATTCGTCAACATAGAATAAAGGATAGGAGTTGATTTGTCAAAATGAATCCATGGTGTCCGAATTCCACAACATATTCAATAACATCTTTGTGACTTGTATTTTTGCTAGTGAACGTGTGTCTTGATTCTTCAAAATTTGGAAGTATCTTTTGAATTTTGCCTTCAATTCTAGTAACAACACATGTGGAGTTCAGATGTAATTAGTAACAAAGTAAAAGATAAGCTTAAAGATGAAGTTGTTCACCTCTTATTGGTCTGGATATCATCTCACAAATTTTAGCCATTGCGCTAGAATATTCACCTATAACAACATCAAGAGAATGTGTTATAAATCATAATAAGGTAACATGAATATATTTTTGAGACAAAGTGAGAGTAGAAATCATTTGAATTATTATAATGAGGACATTATGATTAATGTTGGTTTCGCCTTGCAGTTTTGATGCTTCTCTGACATGTGATTTCCAAGCTTGTCTGGTCTCGATATGTAGATTTGATAGTATTTTTGAGGACCCTCCTCAAAAACTCTACCTCGATATAAAACATAGAAGAACTCTTGAACTTTCTTGTAGTTTCTGATTGAATTTCTGAGACGCTCTCGATAATTATGCTCGAGTTGTAATGTTGGTGTGAACTCTCATTTTGACTTGTTGGAGAAAGTCTTTTCTAAAGAATTTTGAGAGGTCTCAAAATTCTTCCTCAGTTTCCATTATAAAGGGAGATGAAAATCTTACGGGAATATGATCGAGCCAGTGTGGTGCCTATGTATTCCATTGATCAGGAATCAGGTCAAACGTAGTTCTAACATAAAGAGAAATTGATAAATTTTTGATAACTTGACCGAAGCCGATGAAGGCCACCAACGTATTCCACTAGGGGCAATCAGGTTGAACGTATTTCACATTACAGATAAAAGGTGCTTACAAAGAATATCAAACCATAACGTGTGATTACAAAAGAAACAAACCGATTGTCACAAACTAAAGTACACCCTAGTCGTAACATGGCATATAAGACCCATAGAGACCCTCTACAAGTCACTTAGCATACATCATACAAGATAATAGAATTTAAAGAATTCAAAAGGCAATTTTATATCATAAAGAGTTTGATAAAAGCGGAAGTCTAACATAAGTCTCAAGCCATCTAGTACATCATAAGGAAAGTGATTGGGCCGTAACCCATACATCACACACAACTTTGAAACGAAAAGACATAAAGAAATAAAGAGTCTTGGTCCTCAAAACATAACACTCACCAGTCTTCAAAAGCTCAAAAGGATCAACTAGCCACGAGTGTGAGGAATGGGAACGTTGGACCCTACATTAGTGAAACAATATAGGCACAATTATGCATTAGTACATGGAATGTACTAAATATGATAGCAATGTATAAGAGTTATGAAATCATGCTAAAAAGGACTTTACATGACATACGATGACCAAGCTAAATCATAAAATAACATGTTAGAAAACATTAGTCGTAACCATGGTCAATGCAAGCTAAATATCTTTAAAGCATATTTGAGATACTTTTAGAAAGTAATATTAGTTCATTATTGTGGGAAGTTTTCCATTAACCGACATAGACCCTGTGAGTTATAACATAGAATTCGGTGTCTATCCCACACCGAAAAGAGATGTCCTTACTTTCCAAGGTAAGAACCATAAACTTGAGCTAAAGTGGATCCACTAGCTAATGTTTATCTATGTCTATTCCACACCAAAAAGAGATGTCCTTACTTGCCAAGGTAAGAACCATAAACTAGATCTAAAGTAGATCCACTAGCTAATTTCTATCTAAGACAAAGCTATGGATAGTTATGGGACATGGGTAATCATCACTTCTCCACTCGGTGCTAAGCGTAAATCCCACAGAATAGTCATTAATCATATTCATCTTTTTATCCATGGAAAGGCACAATCAAGTAGTCAATCCAAGCTAGAGTTCATTTAGAATATCTCCTAAAACTTGATTCAATTTTAGTGGAGGAAACCTTTCAACCCTATGAATCCTTTATGTAAGAATAACCTTTCATAACAACAACATCGATGCCTTTATAAAAACATGCATATCTCCACAGTTTATAGTTTATGGGTTTATCTACGCACAAGATCCAAATCAATGGAGAGAACTCATACCACGATCTGTAGGGTGTAGAAATGTATTATGAGTACCAACAAGCGGTACTCAGTAGGCATCGTCCAACAGAGCTCCAAAGATAAAGCAATTATAAATAACAGGTAATAAGGAAAGTACAACTCAAGAAACTAAACAAGAGGTATAGTATTGTTGACAAGTAATAAGGAGCAGAAAAAATACAAAGGGTAAGGAACCGAGTCAAGAATGTACTTCAAAATGCAAGCCAACAACCTACTCACAAGCCAACTATGATACAAGAGTTAAGTAACTAAGGTCAGGAGAGCTAACATCAACAAATCTAGACCACAATCGATCAACTAGCAGATCAATATCACAGGAATACAGAATATCATCAAATAATAACCTAACCGGACCCTATTAGCTTGGAAGATACAAATAGAAAACATAACCCAACCACCCCCTTAAAATCGAAGGATGCAAATAACAAACAACTCTATTGGTGATAGGCTATGCATATTAATTAATGTCTCAAGTACACCTCATCCGATTCTAGGAGTAAACGATCATTAATTAGTATAAACCCAATGAAGAGTTGGGATCGTACCCACAGGGAGTAGTATATGTTTGAATTCAATTACGAAGTAGTGAATGTGATTTAATTAGTTGTAGGAATAGAAATTATCGGAATTACTTCAATAACTCAAAAGGGTGACAAAAATGTCAAATGGGGAAATTGATATCAGTTAGCAATCATGGCAACAACGAATAACAGGGGTGATCAAATGATTTAGACGTACTTGGGGGAATGACCAATCAACTACCAATTACGCTAAATGGGTGTTAGCTAATTACAAAATTTTACTAAATATTCGCGAGTAGAATGGACCCTAGATGAGGTAGATTTCTCTCAAACAACTACCTTGCTTAAATTGAGTTCTTTCGAACCTTAACAGACTAAACATGAAAACCAGCCCACAATCTCACTCCATCTACTCTCTCAAGCTAGATAGGTAGAACAGGACTTAAGATTCACTCTCTCGAGCTGAACACACAAAAGCCCAGTCACTACGAGTGCTAATTTTTAACCTTGGTTTTAGACTTCTCTCTCAAGCAAGCATAAAACGCTAGGAACAATGAAATAAATATTCAATACAGCTAAATAACAGTAGCAATAAATTAGACCCACTTCGATTTAGCAAAACAATCAATAATTTCTAACACCTATCAGCTAAAGTAGGTAATTAATCACATGGTGAAACCCCCAAGATTGGGATTTTCGCTAGTCATCACAAAAAGTAAAAATTCAATACCTATTACATGCTCCATGATTGGGTATTAATGTTTAATGCTTTAAAATGAGTAAACTTGGCTTTAATTCCAAAACCCAACTCAAAAATCTACTTGAAAGTTTTAAAACTAAGCAAGAACAATGTATTTTCGTTTTGGGAATGTGTTTCACAATGTTTGGATACCTTCTCTCTCTTCAAAATATCAATTTTTACTGATACAAAGTTTGGCAGTTTGGGGCAAATCGGCGAGGAAAGTTGGGCTTCGCTGACTGGTCGGTGCCTCACCAAACGCCCCTATCCATCGCCTTAGAGTTTCATGGTTTCATCCAATTATGCACCGTAGCTTTAGGCGATCTAAGTCAGGGTTGCCGATGGGTTCCGCGTTTCAACCTTCGCTCCTTTGGGTCGCCAATCTACTTGCATCTTCATGGCACGTTCTGTAACTTTCGGCGGTATAAACTTTCTTCGTGATCCAGTCGGCCCTTCGTCGATAGGGTGTGTGCCTCGCCCAATTTTTCTCATCCTCAAGGTTGGTATGCTAGAACTTTAGGCGGAGTGATGAGCCACTCGGCGGTTCGCCGAGTGGTCTTGGCGATCAACATGATCGTTTTTCTTCACTTCTTCAGCTTTTTAGCTCCTTTTTGCCCGGTCATGTCCTTGCCTTGCTCCTTAGCTTTCATAGATGTAAATCAATATTTAAGCATCATTTTAGAGCATAAATTAGTCATTTGAGGACACTTATGCTATCAAAACAAAGCCCAAATGAGTCGAAATCTCAGACTCATCAACACTCCCAACTTAAACTTTTGCTTGTCCTCAAGTAAAACTTAAAATGAATCAATTCGACAAGGATGTCTACAAACAGTGCTGCATAAGACTCAACATAAATGTACAGAACATGGTTCAAACTACTCATACAATGATCAATTATGCACTCAAAATTTCAAATTGTGACTCACTATCATTAAGAGTACTCAAGCTCACAATGCTTGCTTCAAATGCAAGTTCAAGCTCAACAAAGGTATTCAAATGCCCTTACAACAATGATGATTCCATATTCACACAAAATTTCTCTACAATTTAAAAGTCTCGGAATTACATACAACTCTCACACTCACAAAGATGAACACATGCATGACTCCACTACATAGGCTTGCCCTTATTTTCCAATCAACATTTGTTTCAGCTCACTCAAGATCAAAAAGGTTTTTTAAGGCTTGTAATGAGGCTGAGTGCGAAGGTATTACAATTTAGGCTTAGTGGCTTCTACCTTCATGAAGTATGGCTTGAAAATCATTTTCTCCTTTTCTTCCTCATTCAATCATGATCATAATCCACCCCATTATTCAACTAGACATGAATCATCGGATACCCCATTTCTTTTGCTATTTTCACAACTTTTTCTCTTTTTCAGTCTTTTCTTTTCCTTCTTCTTTTTCTTTTCTTTTTCTCTTTTTTTTTTTACATGGAGGGTTTCCATCTTTTTTCAAATCAATCCAAAAACAAGGGGGAATGAATTTTCATACTTCTTTACTTTCCTTGTCTTTTCACCACACCCCCAACTTAGGCTTTTGGCCTAAGTTGGCTATTAAGCCAAATCATACTTCATGAAAGTGATGGGTGAAGGGATAAAGAGAGGTCACAATTGTTCAAGTTCCTTCCAAGAAAATGGGTAAGGCTCAATAGGTGCCAAAACAAGATTCACACTTCTCACAAGGGTGGCCAGAAAAGAGGTATATTGTCAAATAGGCTCACTCTTCAAAAAATTTGCCTAAGATCATGTTGATTGCTTGCATCACTCAGTCAACTGGACTAACGGGGTAAATTCTAGGTGTCATCATGCACAATGTTCAAGGTAATCTCACCACACAAGGCATTAATACAATTATCAAATAAGACTCCACACTTTCTAGCTAGTGTGCAATGTTCATCACAAGAGACTCATTCGACAACCGGCTAGTCACAACGAGATGACAAAAGTTCACATATTGCCTATGTAACTTCGTTTGCCTCATCGTAGCTGCATATTCATGCCGTTCAATTAAGAGCACTATTCAAGTCATCGGTATTGACCACAACCGACACTTGAAAATACGAAAGAACAACAAGCAACAACAAGCCACCCCTACCAAAAGCAACCAACACTGTCCTCAATGTAATCAAAGAACGAACATAGCACAAAAGAAACAAAAGACCCTAGAAAGAAGTAACATAAGAATGAGATAACTTGCACTAAACGAACAGAGTAGGGTTAGAAATAATCTTCACTAGGTGGCCATTTGGCGAAGTGTTGCGGAGGTCGCCAAACCAATCGGTGAACCGCCAAACTACACGCAACTCGCCAAAATATCCAGACTGCTACCACTCAAATTTGGGCTTAAGGGAGATTAAGATCGGGTATGCCAAACAGCATCGACGCATCGCCTAGTGTGCACAACACATCGCCAAAATTTCCAGGACTCCGACCTTGCAGAAATGTGCAAAGGGTAGAGAAAATTGGGCTCGCCCTATCTTTTCGTTGCATCGCCGAGTGGTCTAGATCCATCGCTAAATATTCTAGCATTTTAACTCACTTTTGATGCCACAAAAGCGATCAAAGTCGTGATCACCAAATCCACTCAGCGGTTCGCCGGATTGGTACTGGCATCGCAAAATCACCCATACCTGCACATTCAACACACATTATTCAAAACCACTAACGTTTGGGTTGCCTCCCAAGAAGCGCCTTATTTAACGTCGTGGTACGACATGGAAATACTTTCAAGCTTCTTCCAAATACACCACTTCGATCAATGAAATCTCATAGCATTCCCTAAAATATAACTTCAAGCGTTGTCCATTCACCTTGAAGGTTGGACCTTCCTTACCTTCGACTTCAATGGCCCCATTATTGAACACGCGTGTCACTTTAAAAGGACCAGACCACTTCAACTTGAGCTTTCCTGGGAAGAGTCTCAGTCGATAATTGTATAGTAGCACAAAGTCTCCAACTCGAAATTCTCTCCTAAGGATTTCAGAATCATGCCATTTTTTTCATTTTCTCCTTGTAGAGAGCTGAACTTTCATACGCTCTAAACCTGAATTCTTCCATTTTGTTAAGCTGATCTACTCTCCCTTTCGAACCATTTAACCAATCCAGATTTAATGCCTTTAATACCCAAAGTGCTTTGTGTTCAAGTTCAATCGGTAGTTGACAAGACTTCCCAAAAACCAGATGATATGGGGACATGCCAATTGGTGTCTTGTAAGCAGTGCGATACGCCCAAAGAGAAACATCTAGCTTTCGAGACCAATCCATCCTATTTGCATTCATGGTCTTGGCCAAGATACTCTTAATCTCCCGATTTGAAACCTCGACTTGGCCACTCGTTTGGGGATGATATGGCATTGCCACTTTATGTTTAACTCCGTATTTACTCAATGTGGATGCAAATAACCAGTTGCAAAAATGCGAACCTCCATCACTAATAATAGCCCGAAGGGTGCCAAATCTTGCAAAGATGTAGCGCTTTAACAATTTAACAAAACTCTTCCCTTCATTGTTGGGTAGTGCCACAGCTTCCACCCATTTATAAACATAGTCCACATCCACCAAGATATACTTGTTACCAAACGAGCTCACAAACGGCCCCATGAAATCTATTCCCCAGACATTGAATAACTCGACTTCCAGAATGGGATGAAAAGGCAACTCATGCCTTCTGGACACCCCACCTTGTTTTTGGTATTGTATGCATTTCTTGACAAATTTGTGAGCATCTTTGTAGAGGGATGACCAGTAATAACTACTTTGAAGAATTTTAGCACTATGAAGACCACCAATCGGCGTCGCATGACAAGTATTTAGAATTTTATTGACTTTCTCCTCCAGCACATATCACCGAATAATACGATCTGCACATTCTTTGAATAGATATGGTTCATCCCATAAATATCTTTTGACATCGAACAAGAACCGATTTTGTTGATAGAAGTTCAGGTCTTTTGGCATTAACCCACATACCACATAGTTAGCAAAATCAGCATACCAAGGAGTCTGCATAAGAATGGCCATGAATACCTTCTCATCTAGGAATGAGTCATTTATGTCTAACTCAAGCTCATCTTTCTCTTTGCCCTCCAACCTAGATAGGTGATCGGCCACCTGATTTTCACAACCTCTTCTATCCTTGACTTCAAAGTCAAATTCTTGCAATAACAACACTCATCTTATCAACTGTGGTTTAACATCTTTCTTTACCATTAAGTACCGTAGGGCTGCATGATCAATGTGAACTACCACTTTGGTACCTAGCAAGTATTCTAGGAATTTTTCAAATGAATATACCACCGCAAGTAACTCTTACTCCGTAATAGTATAGTTACGTTAAGAACCATTCAATGTTTTGCTTGCGTAATAGATTGGATGAAATAGTTTATTACACTTTTGTCCCAGAACCACACCCAACGCAGTCACACTTGCATCACACATCACTTCAAACGATTCTGACCAATCTGGGCTAATAATCACCGAGGTAGAGATTAATTCTTCTGTCAAACACTTAAAGGCTGCCATACATGCATCATCAAAGTCAAATTTTTCCTCCTTCTCCAATAGCTTGCACAATAAACTACGTATACCTTTTACTGAGATTAGTGGTGGTAGCTTCTCAGTTACCTCAATCTTTGCCTTGTCAACCTCCAACCCTTTTTATGATACATTGTGACCCAAAACTATACCTTCTCTAACCATGAAGTGACATTTCTCCCAATTTAGGACTAGATTAGTTTCCACACATCTTTGAAGAGCCTGCCCAAGGTGTGCCAAACATGTTTCAAAAAAATCGCCCACAACTGAGAAGTCATCCATGAAGACTTCCATTGAATCTTCTACCATGTCAGACAAAAATAGATAACATGAAACGTTGGAACATCGCCGGAGCATTACACAACTTGAAAGGCATCCTTTTGAAAGCGAAAGTACCATAGGGACAAGTGAAAGTGGTTTTATCTTGATCTTTTGGTGCAACAGAGATTTTATTATACCCGAAATAACCATCCAAAAAGCAATACCATCCACGCTCTGAAAGCCAATTGAGCATTTGATCAATAAAAGGCATAGGGAAGTGATCTTTTTCCATCCATAAATTTAACTTCCGATAACCCATGCATACTCTCCATCCGATTATCGGTCTCATAGAAACAAGTTCCCCTTTCTCATTTGGGACTACCGTGATGCCATCATTTTTGGGTACACGTTGCACCAGACTCACCCATTTGCTATACGCAATAGGGTAGATCACACATGCATCCAACCACTTGATTATCTCCTTTTTCACCACCTCTTGCATTGGTGGGTTCAATCTCATTTGATGCTCGACACTTGGTTTGCACTCACTATCAAGTTGAATCTTGTGAGTGCAGATGTCAAGTGGAATACCCACAATGTCTGTGATAGTACACCCTATAGCCTTGATGTACCTTCTCAACACCTCAAGAAGCAATTTTACTTGCCATTCAAGCAAGTCAGCTGCAATGATAACGGGCAAGGTGTTATTTTCCCCCAAGAATGCATATCAAAGATAAGCGAGAAGCATTTTCAACTCAAGCTTTGGTGGTTCCTCCGTGGATGGTTTGGCGAGAGGATTTTCCCTATTCTTTAAATCAATGTCTAGCTTCAATGGGTTCCTTGAGTATTCACCTAATCCTGACAAAGCAGCTACCACCTCATCATACCTTTGAACTTCGGTCTCATCATAATTCGCAAGAACAATCGGAAGAGGTTCACTCGTACACATCAAATGGCTCACACTAGCCACCGCTTCATCAATTACATCAATCGTTAAAACTACATGAATATCACTCGGGTGTTTCATTGATTTGCACACATTAAATGTGACCTCTTCAATTCCCCATTTTCAACATCCACTAGCGCTCTCCCGATTGCTAAAATTGGTCTTCCCAAAATTATGGGAATTTCAGCATCAATCTCACAGTCAAGAATAACAAAATCATCTAGAAAGATAAATGAATCAACCTTACCAATATGTGGTAGAGTATCCCAATGGGGTGTTTGATTGACCGGCCCGCCATAAGAAGTCGCATTGCTGTGGATTTTGGTTCTCCCAGCCCAAGTTGTTTATAGATTGCATAAGGCATTAGATTTATAATTGCCCCAAAATCACATAGAGCTTTAGCAAATTAAAGCATACCAATAGTGCATGGGATGGTAAATACTCCCGGATCTTCTTTTTTTGTAATCATCTCACTAGTCATAATGGCACTACAATTATGAGAAACTTTGATTGTCTCGAAGTCCATGATTCTCTTCTTAGTGACTAGCTCCCTTATGAATTTGACATAACCCGACATCTGCAACAATGCTTCCACTAACGGTAGATTTTTACAAAGTATCTTGAACACTGATAGGAATTTCTTGAACTTCTCATCCTCATTTTTCTTCTTGAGACATTGAGGAAATGGGGGAGCTATTTTGGGAAGAGGTTGCACAATCTTTGGAGTTGAGGTAGAATTTTCTTACCTTTTTGCAATTCTTCGATAGGGTTTTTTTTATGACACTTATCCTTCTCTTTGAGCATATCACTTTTTGTTGCTTGAGTGGGATTCTCTTCATCATCAATATCTTTCTCTTCTTCATGAGCTTTCACCCCATCATTATCTTTTGCATTACCAACCACTATCTTTCCACTTCGAGTCACCACCGCCAAATTTTTGTCATAATCAGCCCTTAAAGTAGTTGTGTATTCAGCTTCACCCCTTTCGATTACCTTAGGTTCCAATTGTTCTGAAAGTTGTCTTAGTTGACCCTCAAGTTGTTTGATTGCATCAGTGTGGGAATTCACTCTATTATTCAATTATGAGAAATAAACCTTCATCTCTTTAAGCATATCATCCGATCCTTCAACCTTGTCTAGGATACATGACAACAATTCATCCACTTTCAAATCACTAGAACTACCTTTGATCTTGGGTTGTCACTTGATTGTGTGTTGTACTCTTCATGACACTATTCTCTCCTCCAAGATTCATTTTATTCATTCCAATTTTGATAGTATCGACTTCTCTCTTCTTTCTTATGCGAGTTACAACCTTGATTTCCACCAGCCTTAATTTAGCTCTGGTGAGAACCCTCCTCAATTCTCAACACTCTCCTTACTTCTTTGGGTTCACCCACATTTTCTAGCACTTGTTTTTGTAACAACTCCATTTAGGACAGCATTTTGCTTAATATTCTTATCCCTCTCTTTCTCTTTATCAAGTTGTTCTTGTGTCATCCTAAAGTTAAAAGGGGAAACTTGGTCCTCTTGTGTGTACCACGCCTGATTTATCTTTGTCATTTCATCAAGAAGGGACGAGGCTACTTCAAATGGGTGCAGCATTATTCCTCCCTGAGCCAAGTGGTCAGCCACAACTTTGTTCACTGAGTCTAAAATCCGGTAAAAATATTGAAGTATTACATCACCCGGCAGACCATGAGTAGGACATTGTAAGAGGAACTTTCGAAATCTCAGCCAAGTTTCATGAATTGGTTCCCCTTCTATCCGCTTGAAGTTTTGGATGTTGTCACGCAATTTCACCATCTTTGAGGGGGGGAAAATCCTCAAGTAGAATGCCTCAGTTAGCTCCTCCTATGATAGAATAGAGTCTTTCGGTAGCTTTGCTAGCCATTTGGTTGCTTCCCCCATTATAGAAAAAGGGAATAACCGCAGCCGAATTGATTCTTGTGAAATATTCTTCAGTAAGAACGGACTGCACATCTCCACAAAGTTCTGAATATGCTCATGAGGGTTCTGATGATCTAACCCCTAAATATGCCTTTAGCTCGCAAGAGTTGTAGCATTGTACTTGTCACATGGAATGCAGCACGGTCCTCAACCGGAGGTAGGCGAATTGCTCCTACCCCCCCCCCCCACAATAGAGGTTCATTGGCTTGCAAGAAATCGCCACCATCATCTTGGTGACAAAGTTAGTTCACGGTCCTTTCATTCGAACTCATCTTGTCACTTGATCACCGTAGCTTACAAGAAGAAGGTAAATTGATTCAACTACAACACAAATAGATCACAATTGAACTTCAATAATAGAATTCTAAACAACACCACTCCCAGGTAGCGGCGCCATTTTGATTAACGTCTCAAGTACACCTCATCTGATTATAGGTGTAAATGATTGTTAATTAGTATAAACCCAATGAAGAGTTGTGTTCAAACCCACAGGGAGTAGTATATGTTTGAATTCAATTAAGAAGTAGTGAATGTGATTTACTTAGTTGTAGGAATAGAAATTATTGGAATTACTTAAGTAAGTCAAAAGGGTGACAAAAATGTCACATGGGGAAATTGATATCAGTTAGCAATCACGGCAACTACGAATAACAGGGGCGATTGATGAGTCCACGATTTGGACTCATTTAGGGCCTTATTTAAACTAAAAAAGTGCCCTCAAATGCTTGTTTTGTGCCAATGAATGATGTAAATCCCTGAATTTTAGGTATTTGGATTTAGGAACGATGCATGGACACTATTGATCAAGAAGGGGACAAAGCAAGCTAAAAGAAAGAAGAAATGAAGACATGATGATCGCCAATGTCATTCGGCGAATCACCAAATTGCCAAGATACCGCCTAAAGTTACAGAATGTTGGAGTTAAAATAGGGGTGATTTCGGCGAATAGCAACTCTATTCGGCGTGTCACCGATCTATTCAGCGAAGGATAACATGGTCGCCAAAAGTGCTGAAGAAGATTCAAGCAACTGCTGATAGGCGAGATAGAAGGAAATAGGGTGAATCGCAGAGTTACTCGGCGATCCCGGCCTAGACCGCCTAAAGTTACAGTGGCCAGACCAAGAAGAAGTGGAAAATGAAGGTGAGATGAAGAACAATTGGTGAGTCGCTGATCTGTCGGCGACGCCCGACTTACTTCGCCGAGTGGTCTTAAAGTAGTGACACATCAGACTTGTTTAAATTCATTTTGGCTAGAGAGAGGAAGGCATTCAGAAACGAGAGGAAGAAATTACTTAGAGACAAACCACTACCAAAGGCTTTCCCTGGTGATTTTAGTAAGATTTTCTTAGAAGGTTTGTATTAGAGAAGATTTTTAGTATATTTCCTTATATAATTCTCCTTGTGTACTTAACTATGGGAGTGAGGATAGATGTTGATTTTTCTATTCTCGATATGACTGGCTAAAACCCTTCTCTTGGGGTTTTGACCATAAAGCAAATTGTTGAATTGCAATTAATAGGGTTAACTTGAAGTGGGTATGAGTTGCTGCTGCGTTTTGAAGTTGTTCTGCATATTCAGTATAACAAGTTTAGTGTTGTGGGCTTGCTCGAGATAGACGCACGGAACCAAGGTAGCAAACTTAGCATCCTTAGTAGTGGGTTACCTAGATTTCAGCTCGAGAGAGTGAAACACGGAACCTATCCTTTGTACCCACCTCGAGAGAGTGGATTTGATGAGGACAGAGGGCTGGGCATCTTCTTATTAGTGTTGAAGTTCGAGAGAATTCAGCATAGAAAAGGTAATTGTTCTAAAGAAAGTTATCTTATATATGGCCTGACCTATCCAAAACAAATTACCCTATTGTGAGCATCAACATTCACTCGCTAAAGTAAAATTCGACAATTAGCTGGTCAATTCCCCAAGTTCTACTTTACTGTTTGTTTATTTCGTGTTGATTCGTGAAATTTGACATTTGAAACTTAAACTATAAAGGTGTAACAAGTGTTTCATTGAAAAGATTGTTGTCACAACTTCATCTTCGAATTTAAAGAAAAAACTACTCCCTTGGGACTCGACCCCAACTCACTTAGTTAGGTTATATTACTATTGAACGATCGCTGACACTTAGTATAGGATGAAGTGTCTTTGATAGCATTTATCAAAATGACGCCGCTGCCGGGAAGTAGCGTTACTTAGAATTTTATGATTGAAGATTTTAGTAGGCATAGGCCGACTGAACTTAAAAGATAAAGCAAGCATAAATAATAGGCAAGTAAAGCAAGTATAGTATAAGAAGAGATATTGCAAAATTAAAGTGAATAGAGACAAGGGAAAGAATAAAATTAGCAAGAAGTAGAGACGAGGGAACATACATCGAGGTTCTATCCAAACAACCTATCCACTACAAGGGTCTATTGTTGAAGCCAACCAGCTGAAGATACAACATTTGTAACAACCACTACACCTCGCAATGGCCAAGAGGCTAATCCAACCTAGCCAAAACTAGAAGGAATAATATAGAGGCAAGTCCAAACCATTTATATAGTTATCTATCAAATCGAAACAAGATACATAATTATATAATCAAACAATAACCTAATCGAACCCCACAAGCCTGAAAGGTATACAACAACAAACATAACCCAGCCAATCCCCCATAAGATCGGTTGGTGCAAACAACGATAAATTATACTCGTGATAGGCAATGCATATGAATGTAAGTTATGTAATAGAAACCAATTGTTCCATACAACTAATTATGGATGTGATTTAAAAAAATTGATTGTTGATTGGGATGTCCATTATGGAAATGACATTCAGAAGATGTTTTGGAAGAACCCTCGAGTACTCTTTATTTTTTGTGCATAGGTACGTCTTAAAAAGTCCAATTCATTTTTATCCATCAAATGTGGCACTTTAGATAGAAAATAACGTTGATCTTTAAGGGAAGAATTTTGGGTCAAACTTCGCCCATTTCTATTCTCTTCTTTCTACTCTGCTTGTATAGTCTTTATGGTATTTCTCTACCGTTTGATGTCTTCAGGATGTACATATGTTGATAATGTAAATATTAAAGGAGTGTTCAACACTTAAAATGAAGGATGATATGGATCATCAGAGTATTAGTGAATATCTACAGTGATAGAAAGTTCCACCCGCATTGATTAGTAGTTTTCATGATAAATACTCCTAAGTGTTAACTTGAATATGTTTTAAATTCATTAACCTTCATATCTAATACCTTTTTTGCTTTCTAAATATGGATATTTTGTTATCTGTAGAAGATACAAATATTATTAAATATGATTTGAATACAAGAAAGGTACTGCATCATTATAAATGAAAAATAAAAAAAAATAATGTGTATGGTATCTAATTACTTGTTTCAGTAACGTAATGAAATCCTTGGAGTGATTAGTAAAGTTTTTGCCACGTGACAAGGAGGTTGGGGGTTTGAGTAGTGGAAACAACCTCTTACAGAATTGTAGGGTAAGACTGCATAAGACAATTTGTATGTCTTTCCTAAGCCATTATAAAATTGCCTTCTACCTAACAACATGCCTCACACTTCACTTCTAATTTCATCCTTGAGTCTCATTCCTTACTAACAAACATTTCATAATCATACCCAATGGGTGGTGTAATCAATCGAGCCTAGAAATTCTTGCTCATCACTTACTCATTCCACACATATGAAATTCCAATAGGAATTGAAACTTATTGCTGTAAGCTCAGTTGCACGATTAAGAGTAGAATGAGCAGGTAATTTCTTAAATGTCTGTGTGTCCTGATATGCTCAAATTACACCTCCCTAAAGAAGTATAAGCGATCATTATCGAGTAAAGAACCCAACTTGTAGGTTGGGGTCGATCCCACGAGGAAAATGGTTTAGACTTTACTTTAACCAACAATTATATTCAATTAACCAAAGTACTTCCAGAAACAAGAAATAAAAAGGGGGGGATTTGTGAAATAAATTGTAAGAATTAGTAAGTAATCAATAAACAAAAGTCAATTTCGGTTGTTATCAAGATGAGAAAATTAACTAGGGTATACGTGTTCACCACAAGCTCATAACGCAGTAATTCTAGTAATCGCAATCCTTTCCTAGTGTATTACATGCAAAGTGATAAGTTAGGTATCTCTAAATCCTTGATCCGGCATCTAGAGAATTTCACCCCGCACCTTGATCCGGCTACGTGTGTATAATTTACTAACCCTTACCTTTACCTCATATTAGACATCATAATCGATGTTTGGCTTAGTTATTACTTCGCACCAATCGACACTAGCCTATTAGATAGTATCACACTAAATCTATGTTGATAATTCTTTTCTTGTTGATTACCTCCTTGGTCCGGCAAGTAGCAACAAGGCGAGTTCTAACGCGTGCACTCGTTAAAAAGACTTCTTAAACGAAAGAATTATCAATGCATGCAAAACACTATTCAAGAATTACTTATTTACTATTCATACTTTGTTAATCACTCATGGATCCCACAACCCTAGTTATGAAGTTTAGTTACACATAATAGCAAGAACACAATTCATAATATTAGATGAAGAAATCATGAACTTACGTAGAACGAATAATAAACCCAGAATTTCAACTTGAATTGCAAAGCCAAAATCAACAAAACGAACTTAGGAAATCAATAATTGCTAGGGTTGCAAATTAATCTCCAAAGTTCCAAAGCAAAAATAGAATAATAATGTCTAACCCCCAAAAACGAGGTTTACAAGCCCTATTTATAGAAAACAACTCCTAAATAAAAAAGGAAACGAATTAAGGAAAGTTTTGTTCAGGTACGCGTCTTCAATCCACGAGACCGACTTACGGACCGTCGATGGATCTACGGTCCGTAAGTCCCTTCCGTCAGTCAGGACTTAGAAAATATTTCAGCAATTTAAACTAATCCTAAGAAACAAAAAAGGACTACAAGTCAAAATAAATACTAAAGACAATTTCTAAGCCATATTCCCCGGCAGCGGCGCCATTTTTGATAACGTTCAAATATACTTCTTGAAAATAAATATAAACGATCGTATGCAATATATTTACCCAACTATGAGTCGGGGTCGATCCCACAGAGAATATGGAAGAATATTGTCAATAGCAAATATTTAACTCGATAGTCGTTATATAAAAATGGGGGGATTTAAATTGAAATAAAAACAATAAAAAGATAGCTTTGAACTAAGTATTTATTTATATTCAGATTATTAAAAGTAACTAAGAATGAGTTCCCCATAAGCTCATACGCGGTAATCCTAATAATAGTAATCCTTTTCTAGTGTATTACATGCAAAGTGATAAGTTAGGTATCTCTAAATCCTTGATCCGGCATCTAAAGAATTTCACCCTGCACCTTGATCCGGCTATGTATGTATAATTTACTAACTCTTACCTTTACCTCATATTAGACATCATAATTGATGTTTGGCTTAGTTATTACTTCGCACCAATCGACACTAGCCTATTAGATAGTATCACACTAAATCTATGTTGATAATTCTTTTCTTGTTGATTACCTCCTTGATCCGGCAAGTAGCAACAAGGCGAATTCTAACGCGTGCACTCGTTAAAAAGACTTTTAAACGAAAGAATTATCAATGCATGAAAAACACTATTCAAGAATTTTTATTTACTATTCATACTTTGTTAATCGCTCATGGTTCCCCCAACCCTAGTTATGAAAGTTAGCTACTCATTATCTCAAAAACACAATCAAAATTTATTAAAATAAATATGCTTGTGTTAATCATAAAAAGTTAAGAACAATAGCTAAACTATCTTTTATCAATCACGAATACAAATAAATAATAAAGGAGAAGAAAGAATAAACCACAATTCTCCGGCCTCCACGGCGGCTCTTCCAAAGTTCCTAAGCTAGAAGAAAATTTTATATTGTGTCTTGTATCTTGGTTCTTGGCCTTCCTCCCTCTTAAGAATAATTTTCATCCCCTATTAATAGATAGAGAAACCCTAAATAAATAATTGAGTTCAAGACAAATTAGGAAACAAAACCCAATTAAATTGGGTTTTCCGTACTGTACGCGTATTTCTGGAATTTCACGTTGCTGACCGCCTTTCATTCTAATTTGAGCCATCCAGATGCTGAGACATGGCAGCAATAGTACCCAATTTCAATTTGAAAATTTTTCGCAGCCTTTTTCCTCATATATACAAATATATTATTTTATTAAATTTAATCCATTAAGTTGCCTGCTTGATTTCCTTGTTGAACCTTCCATCTTTAATTCGTTTTAGCTTCAAACGTCTCCAATTTTTCACCAATTTAATCCTACAAATAAAATACCCAATTTAGCATAATTCATCAAATTAATGCTCAAAAAGGACAAATATAAAATAATAAAATGTGAAGAAATAATGATTAAAAATATTTATTTTTAGCCTCACATCAACTATCAATGATATACATGGTCGTCAACAAACCCTAGTGTGTTTTCCTTATAAAAGAAGCATGAATTCAATAGAAGTGATATATCACTAAGGGGCTAGAATAAGCGAAAATATTCACAATTTACTCAAAATATTGTTCTTTCCCTTCATAAATAGTGTGGTTCTAAGTTTCGGATTAGATAGTCAAACAATATATCAGCTATCGTGATCTATGATATATATCAATGTCTCACAACTATATTAACTATACTAATTTTATTTACAATGGCAGGAAAAAAAACGGGTATTGTTCCACTGCTTTTACTGTCATTTACCTCCCTAAAGTGCTTCTTAAGGAGGAATACTGAAGGTATTCTATTTGGATGAGATATAACCAAAGAATATTCTACAAAAATAATTTGTTTGGATAATACTTGGAATGCATTGGAAATGCATTTGCTGCAAAAAGGGGATTTATTACTAATATAAGCATGTGAGCTAAATGACGATGAAAATATGATTTTGCTGATTTTGATTTACCTTTGTTTAACTTTTGACATTGTGTTTCCTCATTCTTCAATCTAATCATATGGTAATCTTGATTCTATGTGACAAAAGAAGATAAGTGAAGCACTTTGATAGCATCTAGATCCTTGTTCATCTCAAAAACCAGAAGACGATATGTGTTTTACTTAGGTTGGATCAACAGTTGGTGAGCTTTTGAATTTCTGCTCTTATGATCTTGCAAAAAATATTGTGAAATTTGCAGTGATATAGGTTTTCAAGAAGCAAATATTATCTGCTATCAATGTAAAAATGTTGACGTGTGGAGTAGTTTTCTATGTCCCATTTGTTTTTTTTGCATGAAAGGACAGTCAAGCGAGCTGAAAACCACGATTCTCTAATTCGTACTTGCTTCATCACCTTGTGTCATATTTATATGTTCTTTGTAAACCTCAAACATTGTTCCAATCCCAAACCCCTTCATTTTCCGTTTACTTGTCAGTTCTAAGGGAGAAGTCGATCTTTACACACAAGAGGTTTCTCATCTTGAAGCAAATTGTTAGTTAGATTATCAACTTTTCTTCCCTTTTTTGGAATTTTAACTAAGGTGGAATAGTGGAATAAATCTAAAAACGTAAATGGAAGTGATATTACCCTTTAGGGAGAATAAGGATCTCTTCGAGTTGTCTAATATTTCTGGCATTCTTCACTACGGAATCCTAATGGTATTGGATATTGGGCTCTAACTAAAGATACATTAATTCTTCCATTAGCATGTTATTTCATTTAATTGTATTAATTACTGCATGTATCTTTTATGCATACCTAGTCCCTCTTCCTGTTTTAAAAAATCTACTTTTAATTTATTTTTTTTAGATATTACGTGTTAGACTATTGTGAAGATGCACCAATGGATTGGTATTGTGAAAAATGTGATTTTGGTAAGAGCGTAATTTCTTCATCACACTTTTATCCCAGAACCACGCCCAACATAGTCACACTTGCATCACACATCACTTCAAATGGTTCTGACCAATCTGGTTTAATAATCACTGAGGTAGAGATTAATTTTTCTTTCAAACATTTAAAGGCTGCCATACATGCATCATCAAAGTCAAATTTTGCCTCCTTCTCCAATAGCTTGCACAAGAAACTACGTATACCTTTTACCGAGATTGGTGGTGGTAGCTTCTCAATTACCTCAATCTTTGCCTTGTCAACCTCCAACCCCTTTTATGATACATTGTGACCCAAAACTATACCTTCTCTAACCATGAAGTGACATTTCTCCCAATTTAGGACGAGATTAGTTTCCACACATCTTTGAAGAGCTTGCCCAAGGTGTGCCAAACATGTTTCAAAAAAATCACCCACAACTGAGAAGTCATCCATGAAGACTTCCATTGAATCTTCTACCATGTCAGCAAAAATAGATAACATGCAACGTTGGAACATCGCCGGAGCATTACACAACTTGAAAGGCATCCTTTTGAAAGCGAAAGTACCATAGGGACAAGTGAAAGTAGTTTTCTCTTGATCTTTCGGTGCAATAAAGATTTTATTATACCTGAAATAACCATCCAAAAAGCAATACCATCCACGCTCTGAAAACCAATTGAGCATTTGATCCATAAAAGGCATGGGGAAGTGATGTTTTTCCGTCCATAAATTTAACTTCCCATAATCCATGCATACTCTCCATCCGATTATCGGTCTCATAGAAACAAGTTCCCCTTTCTCATTTGGGACTACCGTGATGCCATCATTTTTGGGTACACGTTGCACCGGACTCACCCATTTTCTATACACAATAGGGTAGATCACACATGCATCCAACCACTTGATTATCTCCTTTTTCACCACCTCTTGCATTGGTGGGTTCAAATCTCATTTGATGCTCGACACTTGGTTTGCACTCACTATCAAGTTGAATCTTGTGAGTGCAGATGTCAAGTGGAATACCCACAATGTCAGTGATAGTACACCCTATAACCTTGATGTACCTTCTCAACACCTCAAGAAGCAATTTTACTTGCCATTCAAGCAAGTCACCTGCAATGATAACGGGCAAGGTGTTATTTGCCCCCAAGAATGCATATCAAAGATGAGCGAGAAGCACTTTCAACTCAAGCTTTGGTGGTTCCTCCATGGATGGTACATGCTCCCGGATCTTCTTTTTTTGTAATCATCTCGCTAGTCATAATGGCACTACAATTATGAGAAACTTTGATTGTCTCGAAGTCCATGATTCTCTTCTTAGTGACTAGCTCCTTCATGAATTTGACATAACCCGACATCTGCAACAATGCTTCCACTAACGGTAGATTTATACAAAGTGTCTTGAACACTGATAGGAATTTCTTGAACTTCTCATCCTCATTTTTCTTCTTGAGACGTTCAGGAAACGGGGGAGCTATTTTGGGTAGAGGTTGCACAATCTTTCGAGTTGAGGTGGCATTTTCTTACTTTTTTGCAATTCTTCGATAGGGTTTTGTTTATGACTCTCATCCTTCTCTTTGAGCATATCACTTTCTGTTGCTTGAGTGGGATTCTCTTCATCGTCAATATCTTTCTCTTCTTCATGAGCTTTCACCCCATCATTATCTTTTGCACTACCAACCACTATCTTTCCACTTCGAGTCACCACCACCAATTTTTTGTCATAATCAGCCCTTAAAGTAGTTGTGTATTCAGCTTCACCCCTTTCGATTACCTTAGGTTCCAATTGTTCTGAAAGTTGGCTTAGTTGACCCTCAAGCTGTTTGATTGCATTAGTGTGGGAATTCACTCTATTATTCAAGTATGAGAAATCAGCCTTCATCTCTTTAAGAATATCATCCGATCCTTCAACCTTGTCTAGGATACATGACAACAATTCATCCACTTTCAAATCACTAGAACTACCCTTTGATCTTAGGTTGTCACTTGATTGTGTGTGGTACTCTTCATGACACTATTCTCTCCTCCAAGATTCGTTTTATTCATTCCAATTTTGATAGTATCGTCTTCTCTCTTCTTCCTTATGCGAGTTACAACCTTGATTTCCACCCGCCTTAATTTAGCTCTGGTGAGAACCCTCCTCAATTCTCAACACTCTCCTTACTTCTTTGGGTTCACCCACATTTTCTAGCACTTGTTTTTGTAACAACTCCATTTGGGACAGCATTTTGCTAATATTCTTATCCCTCTCTTTCTCTTTATCAAGTTGTTCTTGTGTCATCCTAAAGTTAAAAGGGGAAACTCGGTCCTCTTGTGTGTACCACGCTTGATTTATCTTTGTCATTTCATCAAGAAGGGACGGGGCTACTTCAAATGGCTGCAACATTATTCCTCCCTGAGCCAAGTGGTCAGCCACAACTTTGTTCACTTAGTCTAAACTCCGGTAAAAATACTGAAGTATTACATCACCCGGCAGCCCATGAGTAGGACATTGTAAGAGGAAGTTTCGAAATCTCAGCCAAGTTTCATGAATTGGTTCCCCTTCTATCCGATTGAAGTTTTGGATGTTGTCACGCAATTTCACCATTTTTGAGGGTGGAAAAAACCTCTAGTAGAATGCCTCTGTGAGCTCCTCCCATGATAGAATAGAGTCTTTCGGTAGCTTTGCTAGCCATTTGGTTGCTTCCCCCATTAGAGAAAAAGGGAATAACCGCAGCCGAATTGATTCTTGTGAAATATCCTTGAGTGAGAACGGACTGCACATCTCCACAAAGTTCTAAATATGCTCATGAGGGTTATGATGATCTAACCCCCAAATATGCCTTTAGCTTGCAAGAGTTGTAGCATTGTACTTGTCACATGGAATGCAGCACGGTCCTCAACCGGAGGTAGGCGAATAGCACCTACCCCCCAATAGTGCTTCATTGGCTTGCAAGAAATCGCCACCATCATATTGTTGACAAAGTTGGTTCATGATGCTTTCATTCGAACTCATCTTGTCACCTGATCACCGCAGCTTACAAGAAGAAGGTAAGTTGATTAAACTACAACACAAATAGATCACAATTGAACTTCAATAATAGAATTCTAAACAACACCACTCCCCGGTAGCGGCGCCATTTTGATTAACGTCTCAAGTACACCTCATCTGATTATAGGTGTAAATGATCGTTAATTAGTATAAACCCAATGAAGAGTTGTGTTCAAACCCACATGGAGTAGTATATGTTTGAATTCAATTACGAAGTAGTGAATGTGATTTACTTAGTTGTAGGAATAGAAATTATTGGAATTACTTAAGTAAGTCAAATGGGTGAAGAAAATGTCAAATGGGGAAATTGATATCAGTTAGCAATCACGGCAACTACGAAAAACAGGGGCGATTGATGAGTCCACGATTTGGACTCATTTAGGGCCTTATTTTAACAAAATTAGTGCCCTCAAATGCTTTGTTTGTGCCAATGAATGATGTAAATCCTTGAATTTTAGGTATTTGGATTTACGAACGATGCATGGACACTATTGATCAAGAAGGGAACAAAGCAAGCTAAAAGAAAGAAGAAATGAAGACATGATGATCGCCAATGTCATTCGGCGAATCACCAAATTGCCAAGATACCGCCTATAGTTACAGAATGTTGGAGTTAAAATGGGGGTGATTTCGGTGAATAGCAACTCTATTCGGCGTGTCACCGATCTATTCGGCGATGGATAACATGGTCGCCAAAAGTGCTGAAGAAGATTCAAGCAACTGCTGATAGGCGAGATAAAAGGAAATAGGGTGAATCGCAGAGTTACTCGGTGATCCCGACCTAGACCGCCTAAAGTTACAGTGGCCAGACCAAGAAGAAGTGGAAAATGAAGGCGAGATGAAGAACAATCGGTGAGTCACCGATCTGTCGGCGACGCCCGACTTTCTTCGCCGAGTGGTCTTAAAGTAGTGACACTTCAGACTTGTTTAAATTCATTTTGGCTAGAGAGAGGAAGGCATTCAAAAATGAGAGGAAGAAATTACTTATAGAGAAATCACTACCAAAGGCTTTTCCTGGTGATTTTAGTAAGATTTTCTTAAAGGGTTTGTAATAGAGAAGATTTTTAGTTGATTTCCTTATATAATTCTCATTGTGTACTTAACTATGGGAGTGAGGATGGATGTTGATTTTTCTATTTTCGATATGACTAGCTAAAACCCTTCTCTTGGTGATTTGACCATGAAACAAATTGTTGAATTGCAATAAATGGGGTTAACTTGAAGTGGGTATGAGTTGTTGCTGCGTTTTGAAGTTGTTCTGCATATTCAGTATAACAAGTTTAGTGTTGTGGGCTTGCTCGAGAGAGAGGCACGGAACCAAGGTAGCAAACCTAGCATCCTTAGTAGTAGGTTACCTAGATTTCAGCTCGAGAGAGTGAAACACGAAACCTATCCTTTGTATCCAGCTCAAGAGAGTGGATTTGATGAGGACAGAGGGCTGGGAATCTTCTGATTAGTGTTGAAGTTCGAGAGAATTCAGCATAGAAAAGGTAATTGTTCTAAAGAAAGTTATCTTATATATGGCCTGACCTACCCAAAACAAATTACCCTATTGTGAGCATCAACATTCACTCGCTAAAGTAAAATTCGACAATTGGCTGGTCAATTCCCCAAGTTCTACTTTACTGTTTGTTTATTTCGTGTTGATTCGTGAAATTTGACATTTGAAACTTAAACTATAAAGGTGTAACAAGTGTTTCATTGAAGAGATTGTTGTCACAACTTCATCTTCGAATTTAAGAAAAAACTACTCCCTTGGGACTCGACCCCAACTCACTTAGTTAGGTTATATTACTATTGAACGATCGCTGACACTTAGTATAGGATGAAGTGTCTTTGATAGAGTTTATCAAAATGGGGCCGCTGCCGGGAAGTAGCGTTACTTAGAATTTTTTGATTGAAGATTTTAGTAGGAATAGGCCGACTGAACTTAAAAGATAAAGCAAGCATAAATAATATGCAAGTAAAGCAAGTATAGTATCAGAAGAGATATTGCAAAATTAAAGTGAATAGAGACAAGGGAAAGAATAAAACGAGTAAGAAGTAGAGACGAGGGAACATACCTGGAGATACAACATTTGTAACCACCACTACACCTCACAATGGCCAAGAGGCTAATCCAACCCGACCAAAACTAGAAGGAACAATATAGAGTCAAGTCCAAACCAGTTATATAGCTATCTATAAAATCGAAACAAGATACATAATTATATAATCAAACAATAACCTAATCGAACCCCACAAGCCTGAAAGGTATACAACAACAAACATAACCCAGCCAATCCCCCATAAGATCGGTTGGTGCAAACAACGATAAATTATACTTGTGATAGGCAATGCATATGAATGTAAGTTATGTAATAGAAACCAATTGTTCCATACAACCAAATATGGATGTGATTTAAAAAAATTGATTGTTGATTGGGATGTCCATTATGGAAATGACATTCAGAAGATGTTTTGGAAGAACCCTCGAGTACTCTTTATTTTTTGTGCATAGGTACGTCTTAAAAAGTCCAATTCATTTTTATCCATCAAATGTGGCACTTTAGATAGAAAATAACGTTGATCTTTAAGGGAAGAATTTTGGGTCAAACTTTGCCCATTTCTATTCTCTTCTTTCTACTCTGCTTGTATAGTCTTTATGGTATTTCTCTACCATTTGATGTCTCCAGGATGTAAATATGTTGATAATGTAAATATTAAAGGAGTGTTCAACACTTAAAATGAAGGATGATATGGATCATCAGAGTATTAGTGAATATCTACAGTGATAGAAAGTTCCACCCGCATTGATTAGTAGTTTTCATGATAAATACTCCTAAGTGTTAACTTGAATATGTTTTAAATTCATTAACCTTCATATCTATTACCTTTTTTGCTTTCTAAATATGGATTCTTTGTTATCTGTAGAAAATACTAATATTATTAAATATGATTTGAGTACAAGGAAGGTACTGCATCATTATAAATGAAAAATAAAAAAAAATAATGTGTATGGTATCTAATTACTTGTTTCAGTAACGTAATGAAATCCTTGGAGTGATTAGTAAAGTTTTTGCCACGTGACAAGGAGGTTGGGGGTTTGAGTAGTGGAAACAACCTCTTACAGAATTGTAGGGTAAGACTGCATAAGACAATTTGTATGTCTTTCCTAAGCCATTATAAAATTGCCTTCTACCTAACAACATGCCTCACACTTCACTTCTAATTTCATCCTTGAGTCTCATTCCTTACTAACAAACATTTCATAATTGTACCCAATGGGTGGTGTCATCAATCGAGCCTAGAAATTCTTGCTCATAACTTACTCATTCCACACATATGAAATTCAATAGGAATTGAAACTTATTGCTTTAAGCTCAGTTGCACGATTAAGAGTAGAATGAGCAGGTAATTTCTTAAATGTCTGTGTGGCCTATCAATGATATACATGGTCGTCAACAAACCCTAGTGTGTTTTCCTTATATAAGAAGCATGAATTCAATAGAAGTGATATATCACTAAGGGGCTAGATTAAGCGAAAATCTTCACAATTTACTCAAAATATTGTTCTTTCCCTTCATAAATAGTGTGGTTCTAAGTTTCGGATTAGATAGTCAAACAATATATCAGCTATAGTGATCTATGATATATATCAATGTCTCATAACTATATTAGCTATACTAATTTTATTTACAATGGCAGGAAAAAAAATGGGTATTGTACCACTGCTTTTACTGTCATTTACCTCCCTAAAGTGCTTCTTAAGGAGGAATACTGAAGGTGTTCTATTTGGATGAGATATAACCAAAGAATATTCTACGAAAATAATTTGTTTGGATAATACTTGGAATGCATTGGAAATGCATTTGCTGCAAAAAGGGGATTTATTACTAATATAAGCATGTGAGCTAAATGACGATGAAAATATGATTTTGCTGATTTTGATTTACCTTTGTTTAACTTTTGACATTGTGTTTCCTCATTCTTCAATCTAATCATATGGTAATCTTGATTCTATGTGACAAAAGAAGATAAGTGAAGCACTTTGATAGCATCTAGATCCTTGTTCATCTCAAAAACCAGAAGACGATATGTGTTTTACTTAGGTTGGATCAACAGTTGGTGAGCTTTTGAATTTCTGCTCTTATGAACTTGCAAAAAATATTGTGAAATTTGTGGTGATATAGGTTTTCAAGAAGCAAATATTACCTGCTATCAATGTAAAAATGTTGACGTGTGGAGTAGTTTTCTATGTCCCTATTGTTTTTTTTTTTGCATGAAAGGACAGTCAAGCGAGCTGAAAACCACGATTCTCTAATTCGTACTTGCTTCATCACCTTGTGTCATATTTATATGTTCTTTGTAAACCTCAAACATTGTTCCAATCCCAAACCCCTTCATTTTCCGTTTACTTGTCAGTTCTAAGGGAGAAGTCGATCTTTACACACAAGAGGTTTCTCATCTTGAAGCAAATTGTTAGTTAGATTATCAACTTTTCTTCCCTTTTTTGGAATTTTAACTAAGGTGGAATAGTGGAATAAATCTAAAAACGTAAATGGAAGTGATATTACCCTTTAGGGAGAATAAGGATCTCTTCGAGTTGTCTAATATTTCTGGCATTCTTCACTACGGAATCCTAATGGTATTGGATATTGGGCTCTAACTAAAGATACATTGATTCTTCCATTAGCATGTTATTTCATTTAATTGTATTAATTACTGCATGTATCTTTTATGCATACATAGTCCCTCTTCCTGTTTTAAAAAATCTACTTTTAATTTATTTTTTTAGATATTACGTGTTGGACTATTGTGAAGATGCACCAGTGGATTGGTATTGTGAAAAATGTGAAATTGGTAAGAGCGTAATTTCTTCATCACATGGACTAGAAAATGAGCATCCTGAGGGATCTAATTTACATGCCTCTGCAGATATTAGTTAGTATATTTTGCAACCAAGGGAACATGGTAAGTTTCCAGGTGGGCATTGTCTTAATTGGGAAAAGGAGGTACAAACTGGTAAAACGAGATATCTACATGTTAAAGAAGCACTTGGTATGTCATCAGGCATCAAGAATTATGGATATCCACTAATAAATATTGTCGCCCCAATTGTTGTGTCAACCAAATCCATGGAAATCGTGACTCAGTGGATTTTCTCAAGTCTAGAGCTCAAATTTCAAATTATTTTCCTGAGAAGAGCACATTGCAATAGTCTTTAGGATTGTAGGATACACCTAGTGCGCCCATCTGGTCTAGCCATGGTGGCATTTATTGCAATGTTTCATATATCTTGTTGATTCTAAAGAATATTGTATTGTACTCTTCTGAGAAAAAGAATTTAAAATTTGAGTTCTAGGCTTGCTTAGATTTCCTTGAGTTATAGTCGCCATGAATTTGGTTGACACAACTCTTGAAGTGACAGTCTTTTTCAGTGGACATCCATATTTCTTGCCGCCTGATAGAATGAGTGTTTTTTTCAACATGTAGGCCTCTTGTTTTTACGGTTTGTACCTCTTTTTCCTAGTTAATACAATGCCCACCTGAAAACTTCATACATTTCTTTGGTGGCATAGTACTCTGACAAATCTTTGCAGATGCATGTAACTTAGATCCCTAAGAGTACTCATTTTCCAGTCTACTGATGAAGAAATTACCCTCTTGTCAATATCACATTTTTTTTAAAAACTATCTTTTTTGTGTATCTACATACCCCAGCACATAATGCCTGAAAGGAAGAGAAAAACATAATTTTTTAAAACAGGAAAAGGACTATGTGTGCATAAAAAATATAGCATGTAATAGTTTATTTCAGCTTTCCTAACTGTTTGTACATCCTTTCATGCTAAAAGAGAGAGATAGAGAACTTACTAATGCACGTCAATACTTTTACAATGATAGCATACAATAGTTAATCCTAAAAAATTTGTAACATCACAAATTTCACAAAAAAAAATCTGCCTATACGTATAGAAAACACAAGAAATTTAGAAGTTCACGAACTCTTGATCCATGTTAAGTGAAAATCATATTGCCCTATGATTTTGGCAATGAACAAGGATCTATATGTTATCAAAGTGGTCATTCAACTTCTTTTGTTGCACTGAATTAAGATTATCATATGAACAAAATGAAGAATGAGGGGGCAAAATATCATTAGGTACACAACGCTAAATCATAATCAACAAAATTAAGTTCTCATCTTCTTTTAGCTAAAATGCTTATCTTTCATAATACCATACCTTAGTACTATGAAAGCCAGTAGTACAATACCAACTTTCGACAAGCAATTCATTTCGCTTCTCTTTTTGTTAATTAGAAGACGGTTCATCTATATACCTAATCTATTTAAGTTTGTTGTTTTGTTCTTTAATCTTATACCATTAGACACAAATTACTGTGTCTTCTTTTGGACATGAAAAATATTTTTTAGAACAAAAAAGACAACATGTTGTAACTAGAGCATATCCTTGATGGACGAAATAAATCTCTCGAGTTTATTTGTCCTTTTAAAGTTGCAAGATATAATATAATCTTTATCCTTGCATCAAAAAATAAAAACCCAACTATAGTGCAATATGAATTGGTGTTTAACTTATTTTTCAATGTAAAATTTCAACGAATCAGTAAGTTGACTTTGGAGTAAAATGTTCTAATAAGAACTAAGTAAATTTTAATTCTTATCTGTTAATAGCATAATACATACACTGAGGTATTACTAGTAGAACAAGATATAAGAAAACATCCTTAGTAGCGAAATAGCAACACAATATCGCAATATGGGGAAAACATAGGGGTGAAAATATTTTAGGACTTGGGAGAATGAAACTGCACTTGAAGTAATTAGAAAAAAGGCACCCAATAAACAAAAATATATTCATTATTATTGCCTAATGGAGATAAAATTGAAGTAGTTAATAATTGTGTGATAAATATAATTGATACATTGTTTGACGATCAAATTCGAAACTTTAGTACAATACTATTGATGAAGGGAAGGGATAATATTTTGAGTAACTTGTCAAGATTTCTCTTAATCTAGTCACTCAATGATATAGAAGATTTTATTTACCCTTCTGGTTGTATTCTTCCCGTTAGTAAATTGAAACATGTTCAAAGAATCTATTTTGCACACTCCTTTATTTATGTTAAAGTGTCGAAACCTCAAACACTCCTTTATTTAATTCATAATCATGATATGTGAACGAGCTTGGGTAACTCTATTCATTTTTAAGAAATATATTCAATAGATATCTCTTTAAGCATCTTATTTAGCAAGAAAAAAAACTCTATCAATTTGAACAATAATTATTGATAAATTCAGGTAATGTCTATCTTTTTGTTGCTCATTTTATATGTTCTCTTTATCCTTACTAGTATACGTGCCTATGCGTTGCGCGGATGATTTAAAATGTAATAATTTTATAATTAAAAATAACTAATAAAATAAATTATGCACTTAATCATATATTCAATTTATTATTACAATAATAATAAAATATATTATGTACTTAATAATATATTTATTATATTAAAATATTACATAGCTTTTAATGTGTGTGTATATATATATTATGTTGATTTTTTTTTTTTGAAGGAAACATTTTTTTATGATTATTTTATCTTGATCAAACATCAAATACTTCAAATAATTTTATGTGTTTGCACTTTATTCTTTTTATGTCGTTTGAATAATAAAAACTATGGTAATAATTTATTAATTCTAGTATTCCATATGAAGTATTTGATATCATAAGATTAAATAACATGTTGATACATTCTGTATATGTTTTATTCAAAATATTATTTGTACTAATTTTGTGTAAAAATATAATTAAAAAATTGACATAAATGTAAAAATAATCATAATTAATACAACCGCCATATTAGATTTACTCAATGTATGTATTGGATATATTAAATTTTAATTTTAATTGTATCAGAAAACATACAAATGAAAATGAGGTTGTTGATTTGAACTTTATTCACTAAAATATATTATGTATAATTATAGTTATATCGCAAATTTCAACTTAATTTAATGTTGTTATATAATATTGTGAATAGTCTTAAATTTGCTGAATGACTTATAATTGTGATATTGTTTAAAGTAATATTATGCTAAACATAATGTATTGCCTTCTATGTTTATGATAGTGATAGGTTTATCATTTTATAATTTTTGTTATGACAATTTTTCATTTATCTTGTGCTAAGGTTGAAAATTTGCAAAATAATAATAATAAGAGATATGAATTAGTATAGTGAACAAAATTGTTAAAATCTCACCTTTCGAATTCGACTACATAAACACGAAAAAAATATAAAGATTAGCACTTGAATTCAAGAAAATTAAGCACAACAATTATATATATAAATTGTGCATCCGTGTTTCTAGGATAGTGAAGACATGAGGATAAACTTAAAAGGGAAGTGCTAAACTGTATTTTCAAGTAAATTAAACAAATTGTTTTGTTAGTGTATTTTCTTAAATGAATAATTTTAATTTAAAAGTTTACAAAAAATTTAAATTTTAATTTAAGTTAAAAGAAATTTATTGTTGTTGTTATTATTATTATTATATTATTATTATTATTGTTGTTGTTGTTGTTGTTGTTATTAGTTCAAGTATTTTTATCAGTAAAGATAGAACATATAGATTATAGGTTGTATTTTATTAAAATATAATTATTTAAAAATACAAATAATAAAAACAATCTGATAAAAAATAAAGAAAATAAAAATCTAAATAATAAGTTCTAACACTACCATTATCTATAATTCTCAAATAAAGATAGATGCGGAAAAATTTAATTCAGTTGTATACCTCACCTTTAACCATCAATTAAACACAATCCTATAAGTAGTTAAATATTTGTTTTACCAGTTGATCTTTTAAACTAAATCAAAAAATATAAATCACTTTTATATTTGTAAACAGATGTTTTTCGACTTGCAATCAAATAATCTACATATTCGCCCCATAAAAAGATGATGATACGAAGAATGAAAACAATTCAACAAACAACATTACACATTTGAAGAACAATAGATCCATAATTCAATAATAAAACATGTAAATATCAATGATTGAATAAAAAAATAACAAAAAATAATAAAATTAAATAGTATTAGATTAACTTCACTAAAATTAAATTAAAAGAATAACATACAATTGCAAATAAAATTAAACATATTTTTTTTTATCATTCCCTAATATTTTATCACCATCAAGTCTATTATTAAAGACCTATAAGAAAGTGGGGTAACATGCTTAAACTATGATAATAAATTATATTACATATTTATCAATACTATTATATTAATGATTCCATAAAATAATATGATTTATAAATGCGTATATTTAACACTCTAATAAATGTGCAGATATGACTAATTAATAATTCAAAAATAAAAAACATGTTAGTACAAGTGATTGAATTAAAAAAAAATGATAACATAAAAAGGTATTAGAATAACTTCACTAAATTATAAATAAAAAATAACACAATTGTAAAAAAATATTTATCACACTAAAAATCATCAAAAATTACGAATGTAAATTAAAAAAACATTGAAAACTCATTCGACCTAAAGAATTTAAGTACAAAACATGACAGAAACAAATCAAATTGAATGATATGAACTAACAAAATCATAATAAAACATTATAATCTAACAATATCAACCGTTGAAGAGGATTTTCACTTTGATAAATATTATTATTATTATTATTATTATTATTATTCTTGGATTTTAACTTTTTTATTTGTACATATATTCAATTTTCTTCTGCTAGCCATCAAATAATCTATCTATTCACTCCATAATAAGATGAAGATAAGAAGAATGTAAATAATTCAACAAACAACATTACACATTTGAAGAAAAGTAGATCAATTAATTTTTAATTGACTTTAGTTATGTATATATAGATAATAGATAATAGAGATAATGGGTAGAGTAGTTTTAGGTAACCACTTTAAATTCAAATTCAAAAGGTAATTACTTTATCATTTTTTCTAAAATAGTACTATTACGTGGTTGGTTACTTAATTTGAAAAAAAACACATTTAAAATCATTTTTATTTTTTTAAAACTAAAGTAAATCTTCATTTAACAGACTTGTTTTAATGTGTGGGTAGTTTTCCTATTTATTTATTTTTAAAAATGATTGTGCACAACTGTTTTTATTTCATTTTTTCTTTTCTACTATTTTAAGTTATAGAGAAATAATATTATTTTCTTAAAAATAATAATAATAATTATCCAAATTATTACTATATTTTTATATATTATATTATTATTATTATTATTATTAAACAATTGCCTTATATATTTAAATCTTATCTAAAAATAAAAA
>NW_006238933.1:2526628-2538778 GCF_000226075.1 Solanum tuberosum | reverse complement strand
ATCTTATCTAAAAATAAAAAAAAATAAAATTAAAATAAATAAACGGTTTTCGTGAAAATTGATTAGCAATTTAAATTCATTCTTATCCACATTATTATTATTATTATTATTATTATTATTATTATATTATAAATTATATTATTATTACTTTTATTATTATTATTATTATTTAAAAATTTACCTTTCATTTTTAAATTGTATTTTAAAATAGTTGGTTACACTTTTTTTTTATTTCTTTTTGTTTATACATATTTAAAAGATTTTTAAATTTATTTTTTGAATTTTAAAAGTGTTGAATTTTGTAGTGCTGAGAAAGCACTCTACATAAGTACTACAATTGAAAATATTAAAATATGAAAAAGCACGTTATGCAATTGAATCATTCAACTGTAAAAGAAACATCAAGTTAGTTGTTAATATAAAAAATAAGCTTCACAAAACACTTTCAATAATTAAATAAAGATATCCAACAAAGAAATGATCAACAAACTATTTTCTGATATGTTTCATGTCTATCTATTCATTCTTGATCTTGATTTGGCTCTCGGTAACTTCTCAATGTCGGCAACAAGTTCTTTTGAAATTATTGATCCATCAAATTCGAAGCTTTGTCGATCGCTCAACCCAAGGCTATTCTCTTCGACTAATCTCGAACTCTTTTGGGGAGTAGATAGTTTTTTTTTAAAAAAAATTGATATAATTTCAATTTGAAACAAAAAAAAAACAAATAAAACCCCAAAATGAAATTGAAGAAAACTCAGTAACACAGTAAAAAAACTGTAAACAATGGATAAAAAGAAGAGAACTCTGGAAAAATATAACTAAAAATATAAACGCACACAATTAAGCTTTAAAATGAGGAAAACAGTACAGATATGGAGATATGTATGGGTCTTTTGGAGAAAAATATGGAAAAAAATTTAAAAATTCCTTTCCTTTTTTGGAAGGCATGTATCATCTTCAAATTCTTAAAAAAATAATAAAAAGATTTGAGGATTTCTTTCCTTTTTTTACTATAGCATATCTTAATTAGAAAAATAAATAATCTACTATAAAATTATCCTAATCTTTTGGAATTTGTAATTAAATTATTATATTAAAAATTACTTACTAAAATATTTACTTGTGACTTGTAGGGTCTTATATAAATGTGGCGTGATTTTTTCATTTTATAACCTCAATCACTATGTTATGTAGGTTGCTATTGTTAGTATTCTCTTTTGATGAAACACTGTACCTCCCATCATCAAGACCTAGTATATGTCAGTGCGCGTTTCGCCGATGTTTTATAATGTAATAAATACTTTAAATTTTAAATAACTAATAAAATTTATTATGAAGTTAAAATGATAATATGATCACTAAATTATTTAATTGAACACATTAGATTAATATTTTATGATTTTCCTTCTTTGCAAATGAAACAAATAAATTTGGTTTGGATCTACATTTTATTTTTATTTTTTTAAGTATAGATTTTGAAACTAATTAATCTATCTCAATTTGAAATTGTAAAATCAAATTCAAAAATCAAAATTATATACTACGGAAGCATCAAAGTACCAAATGTGAACTGTAGGACATATCTATTTTATTGTTTGAGATATATTTTGTTGATCTTTTTCTCTTCTAGATAAAAAATAGGTGTACTTAGTATGATATTTGTAGCAAACAAAAGTAGAATGTTCATAAATTTTATTCCTAGCTTTATCATAATAATCATTTTTTAAAACATATGATAAATCGACGAAGAATGTCTTCTAATAGAACTATAAATCTTATATTCTGGGATGAAATATATACCGAACTCTCATTACCAACAAATTATAAAAAAAATGTTGAACAACCTAAAAAAATGACTTGATCGCAATCTGAAATAGATGATTAGTGGACTTGATCGCAATCTGAAATAGATGTTGTTTTATTTTGGAAAAATGGTATTTTAAATTGATATATATATAACATAGAAAAATTAGGACTCTTTAAGTTGTAACCCACTATCTTTCATTTACTGTAAAAAAAAATACACAATATTATTTTTTTATATTACCGTTTCACTTTTTTTTTTAATATTTCTACATTTTCTAAAAGTAATACTTTGTAAAAGAAATATACAACATTATTTTTTATGTTACCGTTTCATTTAAAAAATAAAATAATATTTCTACTTTTTCTAAAAGTAAAAGTAATAACTATTAATTTATCTTACCGAGTTATATTCAATATAATGTTTTGTTAATTTAAGGTTAATAATTTTTTAAAAATTTAAAATTTGTATATCACTTAAATACTAAACACATTATTTTAAAGCACTGCTTTAAAATAATAATAGTTATAATAATTGTTGTTGTTGTTGTTGTTGTTGATGTTGCTGTTGTTGTTGCTGTCGATGTCGTTGTCGCCGTCGTTGTTGTTGTTGTTATTGTTATTATTATTGTTATTATTATTATTATTGTAGTAAAACCTTACTAAATTAATATAGTTGAGACCATGAAATATTATTATTTTGTAGACATATTATTTAATCGATAAATTAATATTTATTAATTTAAAAAGTGTTTTAAAATTCAACCTTGTGATGCTAGGATATTAGAAGGCTATGAAATGGGAAAAACTGATTCATAAAAGATTAATGTTTTGAATGCTATCAATTTTGCAATACCGACTTGAATGACGAATGTTTAGCAAGAGACAATAGCAAATTATTTTCAACACTGCAAAATTTGTTTGGAGGATGAAATCTCAAGGAATTTGAATGAACCCACTCGTGAAAACGTCATCCATGAACTTGAGTTCATGATTAATTATCTCAGTCAGTGCAATAAAATGGACGTCAATAATATATTGAATTACCCAGGTGAAAATAAGACATGTTCAGAGGTCCAGAGCTTAGAAGAAATTGTGGATACCATAAAAAAATGTTGAAGATGATAAAATACCTTTGAAACTAGTTACTTGTAAGAAAACATTTATTGCATCTAAAACTCTTCATAATTTTGGTGCAGTTCGAAAAGACAATACCGGAACTTTGGATGCAATAAGAAAAGTTAGAGATGAACTTCAACTAGATTTAAAGTTTGACAATAAAACAAAACACAATAGAATCACATTTCACTAAATTATCTTACATATATTTGTACTTTTAAAGAATTATTAATTTATGATATTACTAGGACCATATATTTATATAGGAGTCTTCTGAAAATATATTATCTTATCGAAATAAGTGATTTTTTCCATTGGTCCAAGTCAGGGCCGGAGAAAAATGTTATTTTAGAGAGATTATTAATTTACCAAGTATTTAAGGAAAAGTCACCCTACATATATATTTAAGGATTAATATTACAACCTTTATATGTACTTTATTTTTATTATTACTTATAAAGTTTTAATTACAAGTATTAACAGATCAATTTTATTTTATAAATTAATTAATTATATTTTATTAATTTATATAATGTTAATAGGTGAGAGAAAGAGAATATTATGAGAGAATAAGTTTATAATTATCAATTACACTTTTCGGGAATTTCTTTTACCTTATCACATGCCACACCCCACCCCCGCGTTTTCTTTCCATCCATACTGATTTTTCTTTCTCTTCTAACTTCTCCATTGTTCTTCTTCTCCATTTAAACAAAAATTACCGCATATATTGACAAGCCTGAAGCTGATCCTCTCAAAGTTGAATTTATCCATGATTTAGTTCAACAAGACCCAAGATCAAAGTGTATAAAAATTGAATCAATTAGTAGGTTTAATTTAGTATGTATAAACATTTTATTGTATGAAATATGTATGAAGTTTGATATCCCAACAAATTTATGGACTATTGTACTTTTTATTGATGTTTAAAAAGTGTATAAAAATTGGTATCAATTAGTAAAGTTTAGTTTAATATGTATAGATATCTTGCGGTATGAAATAGGTATGAAATTTGATATATCAATAAATTTGTGAATCATTACATATTTTATTAGTGTTTAAAAAGTGTATAAAATTTGGTATAAATTATTATAGTATGTATAAATATTTTACCTATGAAATAGGTATGAAATTTGATACCCCAACAAATTTGGAATTATTATATTATTATTATTATTATTATTATTATTATTATTATTATTATTATTATTATTATTATTATTATTATTATTATTATTATTATTATTATTATTATTATTATTATTATTATTATTATTATTATTATTATTATTATTATTATTATTATTATTATTATTATTATTATTATTATTATTATTATTATTATTATTATTATTATTATTATTATTATTATTATTATTATTATTATTATTATTATTATTATTATTATTATTATTATTATTATTATTATTATTATTATTATTATTATTATTATTATTATTATTATTATTATTATTATTATTATTATTATTATTATTATTATTATTATTATTATTATTATTATTATTATTATTATTATTATTATTATTATTATCATCATTATTATTACTATAGTACTTTTTCAGTTTTTATGGTGTTTGCAATTTTTATTTTTATTTTTAGAATTTAAATTAATTTTAATAATTCAAAATTCTATTTTTTGTGATGTTGACACATATGCATTTTTACCTCACCTATTATATATAGATAGATTAAAAACACAAGATTTTGTTGTATGCATTTTCACCTCGCCTATTATGTTATATATAGATAGATTAGAAACACGAGATTTTGTTAAACGCAGATCTAGATTAGACTTGATTGTATAATTTATACCTTTATGATTTGGAGGGCAGAGTAAATAGTCGTAATATCTTTGGTCCACCTTTATTATTTTTAAACTATGAAATGCACAAGAATTTAACGTCCTTACTATATCTCTCAGCCTGACCATGACCCAGAACTTTCCCAAGGACAAAAATAAGGGCATAGTACAAACCAAAATCCAAAATATGCCCTTCCCACACTCGAACACCAAAAAGGGAAAAGGGGCTCCTACAAACAATATGCTGCTAGAAACAAACATAATTTATCCATGCCACCATTACGGTTACACGACTTGGTAGTTCTCGGTAGCCAGCAACGTTCTTTGAGAGAACTTGGGTGGAGACCCACCTTTCAATGGCAGAATGTTGGCAACCTGAAAATTACAATAAATCAACATTTCAATCAACTCTAGTCTCCAATTACTCTGACTAACATCAAACTAAACCACAGTAAACTCCCACAACATTGTTACTGAGTGCCACCCGCTACTACATCTCTTTGAGAAAATGAACAAGAATTATCACAGAACAGACATACGAAGGATCAGATGCAAACAAATCAAAATAGTTGAGGAGATGAAATCAGGATCATCAGATTATCTCCAGACACAAGTATGTAAAAACAGGCAAACCTTCAGGTCACTGAATGTTCTTGAGGCAGTAAAACGGGCAGAAATCGGGAAGAAGACATCAGGATCTGCTGCCGGAACAATAAATTCCAGTGATCCACTGCAATGTTTCCGTTTCCGCATTAGAATGAGAAACAAGTACTTAAGATCGCATGTTTCAGAACAAAAGCAAGTTTCAACATAAGCTAACCTGCGATTAGAATTGTCAATGAGGACTATAGACCACTCCAGAACAGAATTTCTGGAATCATACCTGCAGTCAATGGTGAAAATATTGAATCTTAATGGAACATTTGATCATATAAACAGAACTCTGCAGATGCTCTCCCAATCACATTACAATACATGGATTGGTCATATTAACAAATCTTGGTTTGGGGTACAAATCAGAGTAGCAGTTATCAGTGTCTGGTCGACAATTTTGACTATGTGTTCATTCTTTCATTCACATTTGGTTCTAAAAGTAATCATGCCACTTCCGATTCAGCTTTAGCTGCATGACTTCATAAAAGGGAAAATACATCTGCAATTCGTGCACCTACTACAATTAAATTCATTATTTCAAAACTCTTCACAACCAATGAGACTAAACAATTTGACACTAAACTAATATCCACACGAAAATTCCCTTTTTTATCATCAAGGACACTTTATACAAGGTGCAACAAGATGGATACAAAATACTGATTTCTTCATCTAGGAACGCACATGGAATTGAAGTTTAGCATTGAGCAAGAATAACCAAATAGCATCCACCCCTTCCATTAAAGAACCAAAGAAAGTTTGCACTATCTCCAAAATTCTTATCCCAGAAACCTAGTGCAACAGCTTGACCAAAATTGGGGAAAGCAGCAGGTGACACATTAATTTAAACATGAAACCACATCCTTGCCTTGACCGTATTATACAACTGACTTAAAGGCACTAAACAATTGCTAGGCACTCCAGAGATATTGACAGCTTTGTATAAAACCATTTTCAGCCTTTAAAGCTCTACCACAATAAGTTCTGTGCAAGTATCGTTCAAAATATCCACAGTATTCATCTTTGATATAAAAGGAGGGAAGTTTAAAGTTAAGAGTGCCACCTCCACTCTCCATCAATTTGCTGTATACGTGGGGCCTCCCTGAGAGCTGGGAGAGGTACAAAAATCACAACATTCTGTAGATCAGTTTGTGCTGGGGTTTCATACTCAATATTCACATAGGTTTCATTCCCAGAAACTGAAGGCCAGCAGTTAACTGAGAAAAAAATATGAAATTGATTATAAAGATTAAACATGACTGAAACTAAAGCATGAAAAAACAGAGATGCACACAGGAAAAACCAAAAATTACGAAGCTTACTAGTTAAAGGTAAAATTGACTCATCTGCACTTTGCATTCTCCATCTCAAGAGACTAACTCCGTCACCAGATTGATTAGCAGGAAAAGGCCTAATAGGTTCTTTGAGGCCTAGAATATTTTCATTAGAAAATAACTCCTTATTGATATTTGGGTGTGTGTTGAAGTGGATGGCTGGATTACCACTGGTTTCAATCTGAACAAACAGAAAGAGATGACAAATACCATCAAGCAAAACAATCAAAGGTTATCCCTGCCTTCTAAGATCAGATAGGTCTGCAATCTAGGAGCTAGAGCCTCATGTTTAAAACATATTTCAAACTGATATGGGCGCTAGAACATACTTCTTTTCCCGAAAAAAAGAAGGAAGGGGCAGTCAAAAAAACCTGTTGGCATACACATTTGACCTATAAAATCATGACACAATCTGTCTAAAGATGACAATGGAAAGGAAACCAAAGAGAGAGTTATGCAAATGAAGATAAGTGAATGCCAAATACTTGGCTTGCAAAGGACTTTTATCATCAGCTTTAAAGAATAAGGCAGACAAGTGTGTGGGCAGGAATCATGAATTGCATCTATACGAATAAAAAGTACAATCCACCCAAAACCATGACTGCCTGTAACTGTACTTTGAATTCATTTGATTCAAACTAGAAGCATAACAGATGACTTAAGTACCCTGCCTTTTCTTTTAGTTCTCTTTACAAACTACAAAGAGAAAGAGTGGGGTACTCACCAGGGGACGAAGAAACAAACCAAAGGAACTCATGGAAAAAGTATTTTAATAAAGAAAGGGACACAATACATTAGGGCATAATAAGATGTTAATAATCTAATATCAACGCAATTCATATGATTGTAGAGTGTCATAAATATATGTAACAAGTCATACCTTCTATGCACACAATAGAATCAAAGAAAAATGCATCTATAGTGATTTCATTATACCCTTCAATACAACTGTTATTTGACATACAATTCTTTTTTTCTCAGAACCGCAATGTCCGGGCCAGCTTTCGTGCACCTCGACCAATTCCATGAGGTACCTGCTACCTTTCACTAGTTACTGGGCCAGTAACTCTAAACACTAAAGCTTGGACAGATGGAAAGGAATCACCTAACATTTTTTGCCTCCACTAGGATTTGAACACGGGACCTCATGGTTCTCAATCCACTTCACTGAGCATGAGACGGCAAGCCTCGAATATTGACACAAACTCTTTGAAAGAATACTTTCTAATAAACTTTATTACATAATACTTCCAGTACATCAGAAGAAGTTGTCATAACTATGTTACTAGATATTGTCATTGCCTGGTTCGTGCTTGCCAGGTACCAAATCCAGTGTATCAGGAATTTTTTAGCTTTCTCTTTGTTTGGATCCAATGAAGACCAGTGTGACTATTGGTGTCTAGTGTGCCAATATCTATTGACCAACAGGTGCCATTGCTTTGAAGAGGAAGTGCAGTATTACCATTTCTTGATTTTTAAAATAGCTCTAAAGATGCAATAAAAGAAACTCAAAAAGATGCTTACACATGCTGAGAAAAGAGAACAAACAGAGAGAGAGAGAGAGAGAAAGAGAACCTGAACTTGGATAAGTCCATCTTCTTGGTTCAGAATTTGGAGAGATAAGGTACCCTGGACATTAAAGTTGCTGATACCTCCATCACGCTTTAATGTTACATTAATTTTCTCTTCAACAGTAAGGGTGACAGGATCAGTTGGTGGTGGAGCAGCTGGCTTGGACTGACCAATGCTTGGTCTGACATCTTCGACAATGACTTCACCCTCAGCTTTCAGGGATTCCAAAAATTGGTTGGTCCTTTGTGTTTTACCTAGCTGCATACCAAGACCTTTTGGGGGGCCTGTAGCAGATGCAGCTGGACGACCTGATCAGATAAATGTGATGAGCTAATTATACCAAATTGGTTTTCGACCACGCCCTCGATGTTTTTCCAGAAATTATGTGTGTTTTCAACAAGTAAAAGAACATGCTTATTCAAAGAATGGAAAGGAAAACGCTTAAGAACTATGAGGGAAATAACACAATGTAAATGCACAAACTTTTTGGGCCTACCAACTGATTCCAGGATTCAAATTAGGATTACGCTCATTAGCAGAGGAAAAATATGTCAGAGCCTTGTAACGACACTGAAGCACCCACTAAGCGAGGCGAACCGCTAAACATGTTTTGCGCCTCGCTTCAGGGCTTAGGCGCCACCTTTGACAACAGTAGTCCTCCCCAATATAATTCTAATAACTTTCCTCCCTATATAAAGAGATCTAATACTAATTAGAGTTGAAAGAGCTCCACATTCTTTTCTCAAAGAATATAAGAAGCCATGAGGAAAAATATGCAATACTTCGTAATGCGCCACCCTCGACAAGGTGTTTGAGCAAAAGACACATAGCATGTTTATAAGGTACAACAAATACAAACCCTTGGACTTGGTGGAAAATGAATCCACATCAATGCTTGCTCCAAATCCAGAACCACTGCCTCCTAAACTAGATAAGTTTGTATCACTGCCAAAGCCGGTATCCATTCTTCCAGAACCCATGGATTGCAGAGACATGAAACCTCCTTTCTCACCTCTATTCCTCTCAATCTGCAAAGCAATGGCCACATGTTGAATCTTCTAATAGAACTCAAAGAAATCAAGACAAAGGAAGGTAAAAGGTTCAGGCAAAGGTAGCACTGGCATCCTTAACTACCTTGCTTTTATCAATCTCACTGGCTTTGCGCTTCATGACATCCTTAGTTTCATTAATCTTGCTTTGTAAGACTAACTTATGCAGTTTCTCTTCATGGCTCTCCATTTCACAATACTGCTTGACTTGTGCCACAGTAACATTTTCCTTGTGCCCGAGAGAAATTACTTCATCAAATGCGAAGATAAGCTCAAATGCTGTCCTGCAAACTCCTTCCTCGTCAAGAGAAAAAGAATATTCAGGCACCTAGTAATAGTCAAGGTATCAGCCCAAATGACCTTTCCATGTGATGAACACATCATCAAACAACGAGCTCAAAAAAGCTTTCGGAGATATACTTAACAGCTTGATGAAAATGAACTTAGATTATTTTTTTTGAGAAAGGTAACTTGTATTATAAATAAAAGAATACATAAGTAGTATTCTAGTAATACTTACATCCAAAAGTCGCAAAAAGCAAAGAACTCCTATGGAGGTCATAAGAACTCTAAAATACTAGGAATATCCTCTGCATCTTGAGGATATTCATGTTTACACCACAAAAAGAAAAGAACCAGGCAATTCAGCTTCAAATTCTGCATAGAGCAGCTCTTGTTTTTAAAACATCTCTGGTTCCTCACCATCCATATAGACTTTGATACGAATGCTCCTTTACGTACTCACTCTAGAAGTAAATCTAGACAAGCATGTGGAGATAATCTATCTTAGTTTCTTTGTTTTAAATAGGATAAATATATAAGCAGTAGTTATCTATAATAGTTAGAAGCAGAAGTTATTACCAGCCGAAGTTATCTACAGCAGTAACTGTTTCTATCTCTATCTATTAGGAGTTATCTTTATGTTCGTATAAATATGTGTGTTTAGGAGAATTCTGAGAGAAAAGTATTACTACTATCTTTGTATCTGGAGATTTGTCCACTCCATACAGACATAGTTATTGGTTGATGTAGTGTTTAAGATTCTTGCACTTTATTTAACAAGTTAAGTTTCATTCTCATCTTGTTTCATCTTAGTTTCTATCATTTTGGTATCAGAGCAACAAGATCTAAGATGGTGGTATCTACACGTTCTTCTAATGAACCACTACCACAACTAGTCACGAATCATTCTAGTGATCCCTCTAATGATCAAATTGTCTAGCAATTAACGTTTATAATATCATGTTTGGAAGCATTAGATGCAGTTGCGAAGGTTCAATCTAGTGGTACTCAACTTGATGCTAATCCTGGTACATCTGCTAAAGGAAAAGGTCAAGAACGTAATAGAGGTTCTTGTGACACCGGAAGGTCTTCTTGGGTCGAGGATGTTGATGTTGACATGGAGATGCCTTGGTGGTTGAAGACATCAACTCATAGGCCACACATAAAGATGGAATTTCCTCGCTTTGGAGGATATCCTTGTGGCTGGATTTTGAAGGATGAAATTTTTTTTTTTTGGTACTATCAAACTCCTGATGATCTAAAGGTAGATGTTGCATCCATGTATTTGGAGGATGATGCGCTTGATCTCTTCGTGCAGTGAGCGTATATTATTGTATGGGAGGACCTTGTTATAGCTTTACAAGAGAACTATGGTCATGTTGAATTTCAAAATCCAGATGAACAATTATGTAGCATTCAACAATTTGGCACAATACAAGAGTATCCTAGGAATTTACTAAACGATCTGCCCCAGTCAAGAATTGGCCTGAACATTGTCTTTTGGGGGTGTTCCTTACTGGGCTTAAAGAGTAACTCAGATTAGATGTAAGAATTCATAAGCCTAGAACTATTTATAAATCCATGAGCCTTGCAATGGAATTTGAGCAAAAAGTGGGTTCCAATAGTGGGCATAAAGGGTCTCAATGGCCAAATCTGTCATGATCCAACACAACCCAAATTGGTTTTGCAGGTGAAATTCCTTACCAATCAGTAGGCAACCAACTCGTATCACGAATCAATCCTAATTTTGCACAGATGTCTCCTCATCCTTCTCTGAATCATGCTTGGGAGATAGAGAAACAGAATCGCATAGCCAAAGGACCATGTTTTAGGTGTAATGAAAATTTTGCACCAGGTCATCGTTGCAAGACAACATCTCTCACTCTTATGGAGACAAATTGTAACATCCGACAATTTGAAATAGCTAAGAAGAGGCTTAGAATTTGAAAATTTTCATTTTTGGAAAGGATTTGAAAATCTGGAAAATTGGCTAAGTGTGGAAATCAGTGGTTTTTGGCCAACTTTGAGCAGTCATAACTTCCAGCTCAGGATGAGTTAGGAGTAGTTCCAGTTATGGTTGTGAAGCTTGTGGAATGATCTTTCCAACGCCGCCGAGTTTGCTCAATTCCGAGTTCGTATGAGCGAGTTATGGCCCTTTGAAAGTTGGGCAGTTGACAAGAAAATCCGTCCGGGAATCATTAAGGGCATTTTAGTCTTTTCCCTAGCCAATTCTTTTGGGATTATATTGTTGTATAGGGCTGATCTTTGGATCATTTTGTTCCATTTTTAAGAGAGTGAAGGCTAGGGCTTGAGAGTGAAGAAGAGAAGAAGAAGAAGAGAAGAAGAAGAGAAGAAGAGGAAAAGAAGAAGAGAAGAGGAGATCAACAAGTTTCCGACAAGATCATCGTGGATTTTCGTCGGGGGTGATCCCTACCAAGGTATGTGAGCTTTTAGTGTTGGGTGATCTTTTCCCCCACACACCTAGCCCCTTTTTCTTATCAAGAAAGAATTG
>NW_006238933.1:2506049-2518430 GCF_000226075.1 Solanum tuberosum | reverse complement strand
AGTCAGTCAGTTAGTATTGAGTCTCTCATCTATGTATTTATGTAAATATTCTATTTTAAGACTAGAGTTGCCTTTTTGGCTTGATTTCATCAGTTAAGTTATTTATGTCTTTGCATGGCATTGAGTTATTCTGTTGAGTTAAGTTTCCGCTGAGTTAAGAAAGTCAGGCCAAGGGTTCGCTTGGGGCCAGCAATGGTCTCCGAGTGCCAGTCCCGCCCAGGGTGTAGGCTCGGGGCGTGACACAAATGACACCATTGAAGGTGGTGAATCTGCGGAACAAATGCCAAGTGACATTATTGAAGGGGATGCAGGAACAACTGACCTTGCGAAAATTTCATTCCACACCTATCTAGGTAACATAACAGGCACAACGATGAAATTTTCAAGGGACATTACATGGACGCAAGGTGCTGCTTCTGGTTGATGGTGGGTAATCCCACAATTTTATCTCTGAAAAAATTGTTGAAGAATTACAGTTGCTTGTTCAAGTTATGCCCTATTTTGGAGTCCAGATCAGCAATGAAGATATCATACGTTGCAATCGTTGGTGCCAAGATCTTGTTGTGAAATTCCCTGGATTAACTATTGATCAAGATTTTTATCCTTTCTCTGTTGGAGGAGCTGATTTGGTGCTTGGAATTAAGTGGCTTGATTCTTTAAATACAGTCCAAGCTAACTGGAATGAGATGTTTTTGATTTTTAATTTAAATGGGAAGTGATATAAGCTTCAAGGGGTTCCAAAAGAATCAAATGTACCAGTTGCTTTCCAATATTTCTCCAAGGAGGCTGATATTTCAGGTAATTCTCTACCCATTGATATTCAAAGCTTGCTTCATAAGTTTGAATCAATTTTTGAAGAACCCAGTGCCCTACCACCTTTTCGTCAACACATCCACTCCATCCCTTTGATTCCCAACTCAAAACCATCCAACATCCGTCACTACCGTTGTCAATACTTCCAAAAATTAGAAATTGACAAACAAGTTTCTGAATTATTCCAAAAGGGTTTTATAAGGTCAAGTACCAGTCCGTTTGCTAGCCCTGTCCTTCTTGTAAAAAGAAAGGACAATACATGACGTATGTCCATTGATTATAGAGGTCTCAACCAAATCACTATTCCAGATAAGTACCCAATTCCAAATATTGATGAGCTTCTTGCTGAATTGCATGAAACAACTATTTTTTCGAAGATTGATTTGTGTTCTGGTTACCACCAGATACATGTCAATCCTGCAAACAATCATAAAATTGCTTCCGTACACATTCTGGTCATTATGAATTCACTGTTATGCCCTTTGGTCTCACTAATGCTCCTTCTACATTCCAATATGCTATGAATGATTTGTTCAGACCATACCTGCGCAAATCCAATTCTTGTATATGATATCTTGGTATATAGTCAAACCTTCCGTTGGTCTCACTAATGCTCCTTCTACGTTCCAATGTGCTATGAATGATTTGTTCAGACCATACCTGCGCAAATTCAATTCTTGTATTCTTTGATGATATCTTGGTATATAGTCAAACCTTTGAGCAACATGTCAGTCACTTGCAACTTGCTCTCCAACTTCTCAGAGATAATCGTTTCTATTCCAAAACTTCTAAATGCTTATTTGGGCAAATCCACATTTCTTTTTTGGGTCATGTGATTTCAAAAAATGGGGTTGGTGTTGACCAGGATAAAGTTCAAGCAGTCTTGGAGTGACCAGCATCAATTAATGTGAAGGAATTACGTGGATTTCTTGGGCTAACAGAACAGGTTATTATCGCAGATTTGTGAAGGGTATGGAATGACGGCTCGACCTCACTGAACTTACCAAGAAAAATGTTTTTTAATGGTCGAACTTAGTTGAGAATGCTTTCCAACTTCTAAAGCAAGCTTTAACAACTGTTTCGGTACTACAACTTCCGAATTTCACTCAACCATTTATGGTGGAATGCGATGCTTCTTCAGAAGGAATAAGGGCTATTCTTCTTCGAGATGACCATCCTATCGTTTATTTTACTAAGGGACTTTCTTTTTCCAGTCGTTTGAAGTATACTTATGACCACAAATTGCTTGCTCTTGTTTTAGCTTTGCAGAAATGGAAACACTACCTCTTGGGCCATCATTTTTATGTCCGAACAGATCATTGCAGCCTCAAATATCTCCTTTCCCAGCATATTACCACTAATGAGCAGCAAAGATTATTAATGGAATTGCTTCCCTTCGACTTCACTATTGTTTACAACGCTGGGACAGACAATTTTGGAGCTGATTCTCTCTCAAGGAGGTCAATAAATGCTGAATTTCTGGCTCTTGCTATTCTTGTGCCAATGAAATTTTCCAATTGGCAAAATGCTCTCAAGCCAGATACATATACTTGTAACATTATTCAAGCAATCTACCAAGATCCTTCCTTACAACCAGGTTTTCACCTTGTAGATCAGAAACTTTATTTCAACAAAAGGTTGGTTGTTCCGGATCAATCTTCTCTTCGACAAAAGCTTCTCTCAGAGTCTCACAACACACCTTCTGCCCGACATGGATGATATTTAAAAACCTTGAAGAATCTTTCCTCCAACTTTTTCTGGCCAAGGATGAAGCATGATGTTAAGATCTTTGTTCAGAATTGTTTGGTTTGTCAACAAGCCAAATACCAGGCTCTAGCACTTGCTAGACTTTTACAACCCTTGCCTATACCTGGTAGAATATGGGAAGATGTCTCACTTGACTTCATTGTAGGACTTCCCAAATCTGGTGCTTTTGATACAATTTTGGTTGTCGTAGGTCGTCTCAGCAAGTATTCTCATTTCATCTCACTTTCTCACCCCATATACTGCCAAGATTTTTGCTAATGTTTTTTGCAGAGAAGTTGTGCGTCTTTACAGGTTACGGCATTCCTCGGTCAATCTTATCTGATTGGATGTTATCTTTCTCAGTTCTTTCCAGCAGGAGCTTTTTCGACTTAGCCAAACAAGGCTAAGAATGGGTACATCTTACATCCACAATGTGAGGCACAAACAGAAGTGGTTAACAGATGTTTGGAATCGTATTTACGTTGCTTTGTTATGTAGCAGCCTCATAGATGGAGTGAGTATTTACCATGGGCAAATTTTTCTTTTAACACGAGCTTCCACTCATCCACAGAGACTACCTCATTCAAGGTTGTGTATGGTAGAGACCCTCCATCCATTTCTCCTTTTGTTCATGGAGAAACAGGCTTTGTTGAACTTGAAGAACAACTTTTGAATCATGAGGTCATGCTGAAAATTCTCAAGGATAACCTTTTAATGGCTCAAACTCGAATGAATCAGCAAGCTAATTCTCATTCTCATCATCGAGATGTTACCTTTCAAGTTGGAGATTCTATCTTTCTACGTGTTTAGCCTTACCGTCAACATTCTTTGGCTCAACACAGGTCCAAAAAATTGAGGTGTCAATTTTTTGGACCATATAAAAGTGTACTATGTGTTGGACCTGTAGCATATGAACTAGAGCTACCTGCTTCCCCCAAAGTCCATCCAACTTTCCATGTATCTTTGCTCTTTCCTGCGCATGGTCAACAGGCTGTTATACCACCAACCTCTCTTCCTCTTACTGAATATTGGGAACTCGCCATATCTCCTGCCAAGATTCTTGCACATCGATGGGTCAAAGATGCTGGTGCTTCTTCTTTGGAATTGCTAGTTCAATGGGTTGAATGCCCCCTGAAGAAGCTAGTGGGGAGAATTATGATCTCATTGAAGATTTTCCTTCCTTTTGCCTTGAGAACAAGGCGACTTTTCAGGGGGATGCACTGATATGAATTCTCCTTTACAGACTTACTCCAGAAGAAAATCTAGACAAGCATGTGGAGATAATCTATCTTAGTTTCTTTGTTTTAAATAGGATAAATATATAAGTAGTAGTTATAAGCAGAAGTTATTACCAACAGCAATTATCTATAGCACTAACTGTTTCTATCTCTATCTCTATCTATTAGGAGTTATCTTTATGTTAGTATAAGTATGTGTATTTAGGAGAATTCAGAGAAAAAGTATTATTATTATCTTTGTATCTGGAAATTTATCCACTCCATAGGAGATAGTTATTGGTTAATGTAGTGTTTAAGATTGCACTTTATTTAACAAGTAAAGTTTCATTCTCATCTTGTTTATCTTACTTTCTATCACATTTCTTATGAAAAGAATCAAAACTCAATGAACAGAGCTGGGGCAGAATAATCTAGTGCTGAAAAGAAATGAATCGTCAATTTGTATCAGAAAAACATAAAGGATACAAGTTTAGACAGCAGCCTCAGTGTCTCCAAATCTTCGAGAATGTTGCTCTGTTTGTTTGTCACTAGCAGCAAGTATAGAGATTCTATCGGCTGATAAACATAACGCACGTTTTCAGTCTCCACATAGGTATGTTGTTTTCCCGTTCCAACCAATTTGGGGAAGGCTGCAAGATACCCTTCAATTCTTATACGAGACATGTCAACAAACTGCCTCGAGATAAGTGCTGCAGAAGAGGTGATACGGTCAATGGTGATGTGTGGGAAATGCATCCCATACCAGAGAAGTAGAATATTGAGTGTCCCAGATGCAAGAACTAGTCAAATTAGACATACAACTATCAAATAAAAGAAGCTGCTTCTCTTCTTTTATAATTTCTATGTAAGAGCAGAAAATCTCAGAACTATTTACCAGAATTATCAATGGACAGTCGACCTACTACAGGAGGGAATTATCAGAGGAAGCAGAAACTTTTTTTTGTCAAATGTTAACAATACAAACCATTGCAACCTAAAATAAGTACAGAACTAATACCCTATAGATTAGATAATGGAAACATCATAGGTATGCATGAAAAACTAAATAGTGGCAGTAGACACCATAATGGTTCCAATATATTTTTCCCTCCATTTTTTCATCATTATATGATTAGCCTTATTACATAATAAATAAAAGAATTCAGTTATTTTTTTATTTTTTTGATGACTGCGTTGTTCTGGCCAGCTTTTGCACACTTCGACTAATTCCACGGAATACTTGCCACCTTCCACTAGCAACAAGTACCATGTAACTTTGTTCACAAAGGCTTAGGACGTATGAGAAGAATCACCTAGTGGTTTTTTGTCTCCACTAGGATCTGAACCTAAGACCTCAACCACTTCATTGACCACTAGGCCACACCCGTGGGTGTACAAAAGAAATTCAGTTATAACTAAATATATATATAGCCAATAAGCACTTTTTCTTCTAAAGGTAACAGTTACTCCCTCCGTCCCTTTTTAGTTGTCCACTTTAGAAATGGCACACAGATTAAGGCAACAATGATTAGCACAGTGAAGTTACAATTTTACCCTTATGACAACTTTTCACTTCAAAATTACAACCACTTATTTGAATTCAAGTGAAATAAATTGGAGGGAAACAACATACACTTTTACAATTTTCAAGAAGTGTAAATAAGGGTATAATAGGAAAAAATTTGTTGTCCTTTCTTGATTTGTCAAAATGGACAACTAAATAGGGACAACCAAAAAAGGAAATATGGACAAGTAAATAGGGACGGAGGGAGTATTTGTTTGTCTGTCCAAAAGTTTCTCATTTTATAGGAGGATTACAGACATGTACCATTTTCCTTTTCTCTCTTTTGAGTATGTGTTCAATTTTTTATTCTTTTCTTCTTCATTAACTTTTATTCCATTTGTACAACTTTGAATAGTGGTAGTGCATTATACTCTCTCCCATCTATATATTACTAATAGAGTGAATAGCTGTATGGACAACCATATTTTGGAGCCTGACATTTTCTTTCAAAAATAATCGTATAACTTTCTCACATATATACTAAGACTTCATTTTACTCTCTTCCCTAACTACTACTTTCCTCCATCACCCACCGATTTATGCTTTTATCCAGAGTCTCATAGTCTTATTTGCTCTTATCTCTCTAGTATTGCTCCCATGTTTCTCCCAACCCCAAAATATTTCCATTTGGCAAACATGTTCAATCTTTTAGATTTTGCTTAAAGAATTTCCCAGAGAAATTAGTTCACCCTGAATATAAAACAATAAAAAGTTATTTCCACATTAAGCAAACACCTAGAATGTGCCACAGTTTCTAGCGCTTTATTGTTTTCTCCTTGGTATCCCTAGGGCATTAACTTTGTTCTCATTCAGACCAAAACAAATGTCCTTATGGATAAGTACATAACCAGATGTATCCATACAGTATTAGCACACAAACCATCTCTTCTTTTGATGAAAAAAAAGGATTTACAAATTTATTTACAAAGATAAATACATCTATTTGAGGATATACTGTCAGTTATTAAACATGACAAGAACTGAGTAAAGATCTCCAAATGTTCACAAGTCAAACCAGCAAAAAACACTTCAATGTTTTTCTTTTTTATGATGGTGTTTGGGGCAACTCGCACACACCTCGACTGTTTCTACCTCCCACATCATAGGTACCGGGTAATTCTGCCTAACAAAGCTTAGGCAAATAGGAAGAAATCACCAAGTGCCTTTTTGCCTTCCCTGGGATTTAAACTTGAGAGCAAAACACACTATATATATATAGCAAAACTGCTTTCAATCAGTGATGAATAACCAGTAGATTTCCCTAGCCTTTGCAAAATACATTACAACAACAACAACACCATACCCGGTGAAATCCCACAAGTAGGGCCAGGGAAGAGCAGTTGTGCACGTCGCCTTACCTTTACCGTTGCAAATTACATTGAACTATATTATTCATGTTGCTCCACGCATTGTGTTCATATCAAGTTGGCATCTTCAATGTAAATCATGCGTCATAAAAAAAAAAGTCCAATTTACGTGTGAATCAGAGGTTATCTACTCTCATACCTCCGGCTAAACCTGTGGAATTTTCTTTTTCTCCATTCATTGCAATTTTCCATTTCTCTCAACCATAATATAAACCAACTTGTACTATCATGTGCATTCCTAAATCTTAATTGTAATGGTTGAGCTCGAGTTTCACATTTCTCAACGATAATATCTGAACAAACATACTTAGTTAAGTGCTTTTCTGGCCATTTTATAATGTTCAATCTGTAAACTTCAAAACGGGAATTACTCACATCGCTTTGCAAATAAGAATGCAGAGAAGTAGATCTCATTAGTTTTGTCGAAAGAACAAATCAATTATCAAGTGGATGACAAATTAGTTTAGAATAGCACAACAAAAGCTATTAGACTGACTTCACATTATTTTGAGGAAACCAGAGATTCCAAAAAAAAACAGAGATAGTACAGGTAATACCTTTGCCTGATTTAGAAATAATGGATGCAGCTAGAACAACCTGCAGGACATACCAAAAGGCCAGTTTGCAGCTATTATAACAATATTCTTTTCAAAATTAAAAAATCCATTTTTCTTAAAAAATGCCTCATTTTATCTAAGGAGATTGTAAAATATTCAGCAAAAATTATGGGGGAAATAGTTGTCAGACGACATAATAAGGCAGTGAAATATTACCATTTTCGCAGCTTAGAAAATCTTAATCAATGGATGGGTATCACCTGGAATTTAAACATTTCGTCAAGTAAGAAGCAATTAAACTTGTGAAACAACTATGCATAAGAATAACAATAAAGAATACAAAATAAACAATTAGAAATCAGAATATTTTGATGCAACTACGGTATCCCTCCTCCAGAAAGTATTATGCTTTGCAAATAGGGGGATATTACTGTAAACTAAATGAATTCAGAGGTAGAAGAAGAGATCAACAGCGTATTACTCTTGCAAACTGTATGAATCTTAGCATAGAGTTACAATGAAGGAAGCAGATCGGATAGTAACAAAACCCTAGGATAGGATCAACAACAATCAGCAATTTCGAACGGGGTTGAGAGAGATCGAGAGTTACCTACTAGTGGATCAAATTACGTAACAACCGGATCAGTGTGCAAATGCTGGACTGAACAACCAACTGATTTAATTGTCCTGTTTCTGTTTATACAGAGTCAAACCATAAAAATTTTGAATAACATTTTAAGATGTGTTTTTTTATCATATTGATATGTAAAAAGTTGTAATTTATAGTATAGTTTTTGAATATATTTAAATTTTTTGTTAAAATATCGAATTAATGTAATCTAATTTAACTTTGAAAATTAGTCAAATTGACTTTTGAAAAGCCCAACATGACTTATTTGTAATCATTTAAAATTTATTAAATATAAATTTATAAAATAATTCGGATTATATTAAATTCATGAATATATTAATCCAAATAAATTATGGATTAATATAATTGGGCTAATTATTCAAGTCCAATAAATATGGATTTAATTAAAGTCAAAATTAATTGATTTGGGCTACAATAGATGAGCCTAATTTGCTTAGTTCAATGTCATCTTATCCTAGAGGCCCATTCTTTTGGTGTCACGTGACAAATGACGTGGCATGCCAAGTCAAACAAGAAGCCGATAGGATCATGACATGTGTCAAAGATGACAAGCCCGCTCCATAAAGCCCATAGGCCATGTCACTTAAATCTGATTGGCCGAAGGGAATCCTGTTCCAATCGCAACTCCTCTATTTTAAAACTATAAATAGGGGTCCTCATAATTCAGAAAAGTGGACAGAAAATTCTAAGCAAGAAGCTAGAGAAAAATTGTGGTACAAACACCATAAAATTCTCTATAAAGGTACAAGTTTAACAATTCAAGCATTCAAGTTCAAGAACGATCAAGAATAAGACCATCAAATTCAAGAACAAGCTCGAAGCCCTTGAATTCAAGTAAAAGTCAAGATCAAGATAAAGTTCAAGTTTAAGTTCAAGATCAAGACAAATTCAAGATCAAGCTCAAGAGCCCTTGAATTTATATTTGAAAAGGGGAATTCAGAGAATTATAGAGATTGTAACACTCGCACTTGAAATAATAAATACGATTGTTGCGATATTTTTTCGTTCTTGATTATTATTTTCTCGACGGGAATTTTATTGTCTACAAATTCTGGCACGCCCAGTGGGACAATCTCTACCTCTCATCTCAACTTTTCAAGCATCAAAGAATATCAAGATGACTTCCATGAAGAACAACTCTTGATCAACTGCCTCTAAGGCCACTAGCTCCAACTTCTCTATTGAAGTTGAAGGCATTCTTGGTGTTACCTTTGGAAGTTTCGAAACTGTTACGAGAAGCAAGGCTGCTACTCTAAGACAACAAACACCTTAAGTGTCGTCCATATCAACTCCTGTTTTGGGGTCTTTGACTCCAAAAGGAGAAAATTCCTCCACAAATGCTTTAGAAGGAGGAAGTAGTGTCGCTGAAAAGATCAAGAAGACATTGGCTCTACTTGAGCAATCTAGTTCCAAGAACTCTACCACAAGGGAGAATTATGATTCAACTAATGAATCATCTCCACATGCATCGCGTAACGTGAGTCCGTTGAAGATTAACATACGCGATAATCCATGCTACTCTCCTACATCTCCAATGATCATGCAAACGATGGTGACTGCTGCTTCCTTTCCTGAGGAACAACTCGCAAATCTGACGAAGTTGGTTGAAGGATTGACAAAGCATGTACAACACCAAGAGTCTCGAATTGATAAGTTGATGGATAAGATGGAAGGACTTTTAGATGGAGAAGCGAGTCATGCGCTTGGAAAGGTTGTTGAAGTTCAAGAGATCGGAGATCTGGTGAAGAAAGCACTGATTGTTAATGAGATGCCAGTTTCTTCTGAAGAAATGATCCCACTCGATCGCTTGAAAGAGTTTATTGAAGGCACTATCAAAGATAAGTATGAAGTCTCTACCAAGTCTTCTCATATGTATGATAATCCATACACTGCTAGAATTGATAACTTCAAAATGCTTGTTGGTTATCAACCTCCCAAATTTCAACAATTTGAGGGTAAAGGAAATTCAAAACAACATGTTGCACACTTTGTGGAGACATGTAATAATGCTGGTACCTATGGAGACCATCTCGTCAAACAATTTGTCCGCTCTCTAAAAGGAAACGCCTTTGATTGGTACACGGATCTCGAACCTAATTATATTGATAGTTGGAAACAACTAGAGCACGAATTTCTTAATCGCTTCTATAGCACAAGGCGTACGGTGAGCATGATAGAACTCACGAATACTCGCCAAAGGAAGGATGAACCGATTATAGATTTCATAAATCGATGGAGGAACGCGAGCCTAAATTGCAAGGATGGGCTTAGTGAAGCTTCTGCAATCGAAATGTGTATCCAAGCAATGCATTGGGAGTTTCTTTACATCTTGCAAGGAATAAAACCAAAATCCTTCGAAGATCTAGCTACTCACGCTCATGATATGGAGTTGAGCATGTCCTCTGCTGGAAAAGATATGACGTTTGTCCATGATCCTCGCAAAGGAAGGGACAAGTAGGAACCCAAGAGATGGAGCAAATTTGTGCCCAGAAATGACAAAAAAGAATCCATGAATATTAATGTGTCGCCTGCGAAGTTCACCACGAATGAGGGCATGAAGCAAAATGTGAGAACGACTTTCCAGGGACGTTCAAATCAAAAGTCGACACTAAGGGAGATGCAAGGAAAAAATAATCCCTTCTTGGATTCTGATGTTTCTGAGTTTTTTGATGAGTTGCTCGAGTTAAAACTCATTGACTTGCCAGAGATGAAGCGACCCGATGAAGCTGGAAAAGCTGATGACCCAAATTATTGCAAGTATCATAGACTTGTGAGTCATCCTCTTGAAAAATGTTTTGTCTTCAAGGATAGAGTGATGTGATTGGTTAACGAAAAGAAAATTGTCATTGATGATGAGAAGACTGGTTCTAACCAAATCTCTATCACATTTGGCTCGCTCGATCCGATCCAAATATATATCTCTAAAAAGCATGAAGAAGAGTTATTGGAGCAAGACAAATCTCAAGATGATATAGATGGTGATGAAGGCTGGATTCTTGTGACTAGGCGAAGACACAACAAGTCAAGCTTACGAAAAGGATCATCCGAGCAACTGATTAGAGGAAAAATAGTGAAGAAATTGGAGAAGCAGAAATCAATCCAACGCCCAAAGAGGGCAAAGGTAGAAGTGCATCACTACCAAAAACCCCGACGTCCTGTGACTCTAGAGGAATTCTTACCAAGTTCGTTCGACATAAAGTCTACTCAAGACAGTGTCGAGGCATCATGTTTCAATGCTAATACAGCAGAAACAACGAAAGTGCCTCCTACTGACAAAGAAGGAACAACGAGTGAATCCTCACCAAAAGTGTCTCCTAGTGACGATGAAAAGGAAACAAGGGAAATCTCATCAATGGTGTCTCCCTCACCTTCTGAAAAACCTATTGAACCTTTTTCCTAAGAAGTACATGCACGTGATACAAAAATCACATTTACAGATAATGACCTTCTCGGTTTTAATTTCCATAGTTCCGACCTTGGTTCCCTTAACCTTGGCGCCAATTTTCCGTGTTGGATCCTTGGGCATTTGGTCGGAAACCCCCCGTCTGATCATTCACAGCATAAGCATCCTCTTCATAATAACATTCTTCAATTGGTGGTGGAGTTCTAGTTACATAGTTCACCGCATTTACCTTTTCTGCTCCTCCGCTCACATGCTTCAATACCAATCCCAACTCTGTCCTTATCTGGGCCATCTCCTCACGAATGTCATCTGCAGAATTGTCAGTGGTATTATGAACGGCAAATGTGTTTCTCCCAGTATCCGACCTCCTAGTGCTCCATGCTTTATTGTTGCGAGAGATCCTCTCCAATTTTTCAGAAATCTGTGCATATGTACAATCACCATATGAACCTCCGGCAATAGTGTCAAGTACTGCTTTATTGTTATCATCCTGTCCTCGATAGAAATATTCCTTAAGTGACTCTTCATCAATACGGTGATTTGGGACACTTCTAACAAAGGCAGTGAATCTGTCCCACGAGCTACTCACGGACTCTCCAGGTAATGCCACAAAATTGTTGACCCTATCTTTGTGATTGAGCTTCTTGGACACCGGATAGTACTTTGCTTTGAACACCTCAGCCAGTTGGTCCCATGTGAATATTGAGTTATACGGAAGCTCAGTGAACCATACTGCAGCATCGCCTGTCAGTGAAAGAGGGAACACTCGTAATCCAATGACATTCATATCCAAGTCTGGTCTACCCACACAACTTTGCAAACCACCCTTAGCTTGGCCAAGTGAGCACAAACTACTAGTCACCACAAATGTGTGTCCTGGAGGTAGAGGAGGTAGGACAATGGGTCTGTCGGAGTCTGCTATATCGATGTTGCCCTGATAGTTGTCATGTTATCGTAGGCCTGGTGGACCATGCACTCTCACTGCATCTCCCAATTGATTTTCAACTAGACCCCGGTTTTCCCCACTAACTACTCTTGGCTGGTGTAACTCAACTGCTTCAT
>NW_006238933.1:2493227-2504823 GCF_000226075.1 Solanum tuberosum | reverse complement strand
CCAAAAACGAGGTTTACATGTCCTATTTATAGAAAACAAATCCTAAAGAAAAAAGGAAACAAATTAAGGAAATTTTTGTTCAGGTACACGTCTTCGATCCACGAGACTGACTTACGGACCGTCGATGGATCTACGGTCCGTAAGTCCCTTCCGTCACTCGGGACTTAGAAAATATTTAGACATCCAAAACTCAGCTTCTCTGAAGCAAACGACGGACCAGCAGCACGGACCGTAGATCGACCTACGGTCCGTCAATCCCCTCCGTAGCTCCATACTTAGAATCTTCAAAAAATCAGGTACTGGAACCCTCGCAGTATCAATCTACGGATCAACAGTACGGTCCGTAGATCAGTCTACGGACCGTCAGGATGAGCTCTAGCACGAAGCTCTGTCCGCTGGGACTGTAGGGGCTGGTCATCCTCAGGCTCAGATAAAGCAGCCCGGGAGTCAGTATCCACTCTCTCAATTGCGGGCCTCTTGCCTCTGCTCTGACCTCCAGTTGGAGGCTTCTGTCTTCTCTTTTTGGGAGGATTTGATCCTCCTTCTTTGATTGTGATACCCCGTGCCCTTTTTCAGGGTGGCATGTCGATGTTTGTCCTTACCATGTCTGCAAAACAGCAGGAGAAATGTTAGACACAATTCAAACAAAAGCATAGAAAAGCAGTTGCAGACAGACTCGCCGAGTCGGTCGGTGAGTTGCCAAATCTCTTTGGCGAGCCAGATCGGGTTCGCTGAAAGGATTGGCTAAAAAATATCAGAAAAATTTGGCATGTGGGCGATGGGAAGGCTTTTCGGCGAATCGCCGAAGCATTCGGTGAGCAAGGATTAGCCCGCCAAAAAATACAGTACAATTAAGGGTCAAGGGCGCAGACAAAGGCTGATTAAGAAGGACTTTCGGTGAGTCGCCGAGTGTATTCAGCAACCTCAGGCTTCTCGTTGAAAGTTACAGAACCAAACTTCACATATAACATGAAATTAAGGTGAGATGGGGAACTTCGGCGAACTGTCGAGTGGTTCGGCGAGCTCGACCCAGCTCGCCAAACGACCCAACGTGCCTACTTTCAACCCAACTTCTCATATTCAACCCCGAAACCTCAAAAAACAAAATTAAAACAAGCACCTATCAAATTAAAATAAGACCCATTACTCCTATGCCCCCGGATACTCAGACTTCTCCTGGTTTGGCCAAATTTGGCCATTTAACAACTTTTTCCGTTAAGAATGACGTCAACCGCTCTATCATTAGGCAAAATATGACATTTGGCACAAATACGGGTTACTTAGACTTCATCCAACTAGACCCAACAACATGTAAGCACAACCCCACAAATTTTTACCAATTTGAAGGCACAAAATCACGGGAATTCAATAATTAAGGCATTACGGGCAAAATTTTTGAATTAACACAGGCACACACATATATGATTACGATCAGAGAGGCCCAACACGCAACACTACGACAAAATCAATTGCATAAGAGTACAAATTACTAAGAATAAATTCGGGGTTCGAAAAACCAACCTTAGATGCCGAATAATCAAGATTGAAATGCTAGGCAGAAAAGTAATCCATTTCGACACATAATCAACGATTCAAATACGATGACAATTCAAGAAACATAGGAAATACTTTATGGGTGAGAGTTTTGGAAGATTAAAAGTGAGGGAAAGTGAAAGAGTTTGAAAGTTTAAACATTTGTCCTTTAAAAACTGTTCAGTTCTCGCCCATTCGGCGACATTAATTTTGCTCGTCACGCCATCGGTGACACGCCGAGTGGGCACTTACCTCGCCGAGTTTTACAGGACCTCCAGTTAATGTGAGGGTCCAAACGACGGACTAAGTCGTGATCGCCGACCTAGTCGGTGATTCGCCAATCAGCTCTTGGGCTCGCCGAGTTTTACAGACTCTAACTTAAAAGTGTCTTGAGTCCAATGGCGGTCCAAGTCGGGCTCGCCGACCTCTTCGGCGAGTCACCGACCTGACTTTTAGCTTGCCAACCTGCACTTTTCAAACACCTTCCACACTTTGACATGCACAATCAATACACCATTATTTCAAACTTATAAAGAAAGAAAATAAAATCCTCCCAAGCAGTGCCTTAGCTAATGTCGTGACACGACGCAAGTCCACACTCAAACCTCATTATTGGGTTTGGCCATAGTATTACTAGGCAACCCCCTTGTTGTCTCGGGTTTAAATGAGATGAGATATGAACCATTTGGGTCTCCAACTGCTTGATCGAAACAGAATGGGAGGTAACAGTCTGACTAAGGGTCAACACATCTTCTTTCATTTCTTTCAAAATCTTTTCTGACCCCTCAACTTTATTGAGGATACGAGAAAGCATATCCTCCGACCGTTCACCTTTCGAATCCTTTGGCTTTTGGCGCTCGTGGGGAGGCACATATCTATCCTTCTCCCCATCCTTCTAATTGGGATTTCGATCCCTCTATTCTCGATCACGATCCTTCCAACCTTCGTCCCTATTCCAACCTTGGTTACCACCCTGCCTATGGTAGTTTGAACGATAACCACCACCTTGGTTGACTAGGAAATTCACCTCTTCGTTGTACAACGCCTCAAACTTTACCTCATCAGGATTAGCACACCCGACACCCACGATATTGACACTCCGAGCACCAGCTCCCATGACATTTTTGGACAAAATGTCAAGTTGTGTCATGATCTTGGCCATGTTCTGGTCCCTCTCGTAGTCTTTCTCCATCTGCTCTTTGGTCAATTTGAATGTGAGAGGGGAGACCTCACTTTCGCGAGTGTACCAAGCCCGATTGATTGTGGTCATGTGATGAGTCTACAATTTGAACTCATTTAGGGCTACATTTAAATAGAATTAGTGTCCTCAAGGAAAAGATCAAATCAGCGATGAAAAGGAGCAGTCGGCATGTCGTCGAACAGTTTTGCGAGGCAGTACTAAATCGCCCAATGATCCAGAACGCAAAGATGCTGAAGGCAAGAGCTGAAAGGCGATGAAGTAGACCAAAGGGCGGATCGCCGAGTGCATCAGCGATCCCGACTAACTGCGTCGAGTGATCCTTCGCAACACATTTTTTGACAACTATAAATACTAGTTTGAATTTTTATCTTAGTAGGCAATTTCAGATACAACATTTTATTTTTCTAAGTTTCAGGTAGAGAGACCTTGTTCTTACTTTTTGAAGATTTGAAGACTTCCAATTCCAAGAAATTAGAAGTGGGTGTTGAAGATTCTTCATCCTAGACTTGTTTAAAGTGAATATAAATCATACCCAGCTGATGTTACTTCGATTTGGTATCATTTTCTTCCTTTTCTCTATGTCTAGCTAAAACCCCAATTCTTGGGGTGTGATTTTGTGAATATGGGTTAAGTTTCCTATTTGGTAATTCTTATTGTTAGTCTATTTGCTGTTAAATGTGATTTCGTTTAGTAGTTGTGTTTGAACTTAATAGGATTGTAGTTGCAAATACGATTTCATCTTAGTGTTATAGGCTTGCTCGAGGGAGAGGTTTTAAAACTAAGACTACTAAATTGATAGCCGGTGGTTATTGGGTCGTCATGGGTTCAGCTCAAGAGAGTGAATCCTAGGGCTTTCCCACACATTCAGCTCGAGAGCGTGAATGGGCTAAGGCGGAGGCTGTGCTTAAAAGCGGCAACTCGGTGTTCGAGAAAAACCGAGTTGATTCGGGATAAGTTGCTTGAGAGAGAATTTACCCCACTAAAGTCTAGCCTAGTTACAAATGTTCAACAATTGATTATCAATAGCATTTACCCGATTGTGCAGTTTAACCCATATTCCTATCACATCCCAAGAATCCCGTCTCCCTATATTCACATCTTTTTGTTTTCACTGTTTTAATTGTTAATCGACTACAAACCCCCCTTGATAATTTACATTCATGTCAACCCCTTAATTTATTATGTTTTTACTCGATAATGTTTTAGCATGGTTAACTCTAGCATATTTGCACATAACTCTTAATTCTCAGAAACCGCTCCCTTGGGACTCGATCCCAACCCATTCAGTTGGGTTATATTACTATTGTACGATCGTAGACACTTGAATTGGAAGTTGTGTCTTGATTACGCAAACATCAAAATGGCGCCGCTGCCGGGGAGTGGTGTTACTTGAGAATTTTGAGTCGAGTCAAATTTCGCTTTTGTTAGTCGTAGTTTACTTACTTCATTTTTAGTTTTGTTTTTCTTTGCGTTGCCATTATAAGCAGAAACTTGAATCATGGCCGATAGAATTGGTAGCAAATTGGCTGAGACGAACCAAGGAGTCTAGAGGGACTTCATGTTAGCTGCACTAGTAACTCATCTAGATGATTTAGCCACCAAAATATGAGAGATAGAAGTCCAATGCAAAAGAAAAGGGAGGTACATTCCCCCTTACGAGCTGAAAAAGTCTAAAGACAGTGAGAACAGTCGTATCGAGGATACAATACTAATCATTCTCCAAAAGTTCACTGAGCAAGATAGAGTGCTAGAAGAGATGAAGAAGAAAATTAAAGTGTTGAATCAAATGATAGGCTCTCACTCAAGATCTATCCAACTGATTGAAACACTCATGAGTCATTCGTTGCCTCATCTCCACCCAAATGAGCAATTGGGGTTACCTAGTGACACTAGGGCTAACCCCAATAATGGAGTATGAGTAAGGTCATGCGTCGTGCCAACTAAGGCGCTTCTTGGGAGGCAACCCAAGGTTTTATCGCTTTAAATTATTATTCTAGAAATAATGATGTGTTGATTGTGCGGGTTAAAGTAGAAGAAGTGTTTGAAAAGTGCAAAATTGGCGAACAAATAATCCAGTTGGTGAATCGCCAAATTGATTGGTGTGCTCGACTTGGTTCACCGTTTGGCTCAAAGTAATTTTAACTTGGAGCCTGTAAAACTCGGCGAGCCCATGAGCAACTTGGCGAGTCCCCAACCTAGTCGGCGATTGCGACAAAGTCCACCGATTGGATCCCCACGTAAATTAGAGGTCCTGTAAAACTCAGTGCGATAAATGATTACCCGGCGAACACGAATAATATCATCAAGTTTGTGAAAATTGGACGGTCTTAAAGAGACCAAGAAGTTAAATTTCAAATCCTTTCACTTTCCCTCACTTTTTATTTGCCCAAACTCACACCCGCACTCTAGTTTATATATTTCTTACATTTTTAGAGTATTATTAGTGTTGATCTGTGCTCAGAGTTGGATTTCATTGCCGTCTAGCATTTCAAAGTAATTTAATCGGCATCAAAGGTTGGTCTTCCGAACCCCAAACTTATTGTCAGTAATTTGTTCCCTTATGCAAATAATATTATCGTATTGTCGTGTACTGGGCCTCTCTGATATGATTAGATTGTTCAAATGCCTATTTTAATTCGAGAATCTTACCTATTTTGTCTTGATATTTTTAGAAATCCCGTATGCTTGTGCGTTAAAATGATTAAATTTTGTGTGGTTGTGCTTGCATGTTGTTTAGTTTGGCAAAACCGGGAGAAGTCTGAGTATCCCGGGGTGATGGGTGTTATGGGTCTAAGCTTAATTGAACTAGTGCATGCTTTGATTTTATTTTCGGGGGTTGCGGGGTTGAATTTGAGAAACTGTGTTGAAGGTAGGCACGTTGGGTCATTTAGCGAGCTGGGTCGAGCTCGCCAAACCACTCGACGGTTCACCTAATGTCCCCATCTCATCTTTAATTTCATGCTAAATGAGTAGTTGAAGTCTGTAACTTTCAGTGAGAAGCCTAAGGTCACCAAAAACACTCAGCGACTCGCCGAAGGTAGTTTCGATCTCCCTTTGTCTGCACCCCTGAACCTTTTATGCACTGTAACTTTTGGCGAACTATCCCTTGCTCGCTGAATAGGATCAATGATTCGCCGAAAAGTTTTTCCCTTCGCCAACTTGCCAAAATATTTGAGCCAACTCTTTCGGTGAGCCCAATTCATCTTGCTAAGGCAATTTGGTGACTTGGCAAGTCCTTCTGCAACTACTTCTCTATGAAATTGATTAAGTATATCTAACTTTTCCCACTATGATTGCCGACATGGCTAGGTCTAAAGTTGCTGGGAGAAACATGTCACGCCAAGGGAAAGCAAAAGGGATTACACTGATTGAGAATGCAGCTGCATCGAGGAGCAAAGCCATAAAACTGTCCAAAATTGGTGGGAAAGGCAAAGGTAAAGGCAAGGCATCTGATTTATCGGAAGCAAGCTCAGACAGTGATGGCATTTATGTTACTTACCTCACCCCATCTAAAGGTAAGGATGAGCATCAAGAGCCTCAAACTACAGAATCTGAGGATGATGATCTTGTCATAGCATAGAGGGCGGAGTTACAATCTAAAAAGATGAATGATCCATCTAGGATCAGGAATCCGCAGCCTACCACCCCTACTCCTCTAGTCCCAAAACATGCAATGGTACTGGCACCTCCGGTACAGGGTCCTCTGCCCAAGTCAATAAATAGATTAAAGACTAAGGGGTTGAGGACGATCCTTGAGGAAAAGAGTTTGTCCATAGATGGGGTTATCAATAGGTACCTGGAGATAATGGATTGCCTGAAACACCACAAGTTCCAAATCTTCAGTGCATACGGTGCATTAATACCCCAGAGGAAAAGGCAAGCAACAACTTTCAAAGAAGTCGACTACGTGGTTGTCAGAGGTAAGAAGGTAACTTGTGACAGTGATGCTATCAACACAATCTTGGGAATGCCCATGAGTATTAATGATCACTGCCAGCACTTGATCAAAACATAGAAGCTGGAAGAGATGAAAAATTGGTTAGCCCCACTAATTTCAGATGGTACTTCGAAGTGGTTGGCAGAAGAAGCCCTAATTGAAAAGAAAGACATGAACGTTGCTGCAAGATTCTGGCTCGGTTTTATCAACAGCATAATCGTGCCATCCCAGAATTAGTCAATCATTCGCCTTGCCAAGGCTGCCTGTCTGGGTTGCATCATAAAGAAAACCAGGATAAATTTAGGGATGATCATTGCTTAAGAGATTCTCATGCGTGCAAAGCAGCGCCAGACCTCACTTTCTTTCCCGGTACTGATCACCGAGTTGTGCAGATGAGCTCAGGTGCCTAGAGATGCCAAGAAAGATGTTGAAGTGATTCCCACATCCTCTACCGATATTCGGAGGATCGAGGCAGAATATTTAAAGGACCAAGCTGAACAGAAGAAGAAGGTAGCCCCGGTGGATTCTTCCCCGGGTGTAGACACATATTTATCACCTGCAGAGGCATCTTTGCCTACTCCGGCTCCTGGGCCTTTAGGTACTCCTTGTGCTGTATCTTCTGATGTCCCTAGTTCTTCTGTTGCTGCACTGCCTCCTAGACCTGATGCTGCTGCTGTCTCCCGGACTCCATCACCCAGGCATCATTACTTCGAATGGGACAACTTGCCTATTATGCGGATCATCAAACAGCCAAGCTCGAGACCTCCATTCCTGACATGATTCAAACTGCTTTGACTGATGATATCACACCATTGAGCACTGCCATTGATACCCTTGTGGAGAGGATAGCGGTGTGTGAGCGTGGTCAAGGAGCCACCGAGGAAGTGACGGCTTTAAAAGCTGCCATTGCTGAGCTGAGAAAAGATGTGGACTACCTGAAGTCCACCGATATGTCTATGGTCTTTGGAACAATGGAGATTCCATATGTGCTCGAGATGCCTCCAACTACCGCAGTACATGAGGATAGAATGGAGCAGATAGCCTATCCTGAGTTAGAGGCTGAGACTGATGAGGAGATGCTTAAGGAGACTAAGAGAGCTGCAGATGAGGACCTGACGGAGACTGAAGCAGTCATGATAGATGCAATTGTGCAAGCGTCCCTGGAAAATACACTGTTTGTTGTCTCTAGTAGAGCTGGCTCTTCTGAGGTGACTACGGGCACTGAAGCCCAAGTCCAGATTGATACCCCGGGCACTGATGCCCAGATTCAGAGTGCAACACCGGACACTGAAGCCCAGACAAATGGAGTGACTGACTAGAAATGATCCCCTCTTTACCTCCCTCTCAATCTTACTTTATTTCATTTTCGGATATTTTTATTTGCATTTGAGGACAAATGTTTTTATTTGTGGTGGGGTAAGGCCCACCTTTGTGTGACCTTTGTGCATATTAGTTTTGTTTATATATTTGGGCTTTGGGCTTAATATTATGTTATACACTGCTTTTTGTGGAAGGTTTGAGCTTGTGGCTCCTTGCTTTTAATTAAAAATTATTTTTGATCCTTCCGAAAATTTTTTGCCACATTTTGTATGTGTTGAATGTGGATTTTCTCTTGGAAATTTGATTATCGGTTTTGATCAATACCGATGACTTGAATAGTGCTCATAATCAAATATAAATGAATGCGCGGCTACAATGAGGCCAATTGAAGTTGCATAGACAATGTGTGAACTCTTTGCATCTCGTTGTGACCAGCCAATTATCGAATTGAGACTCTTGTGATGAACATTGCACACTAGCAAAAGTGTGGAGTCTTGTTTGACTTTGGTGTCGATGCCTTGTGTGATGAGCTTACTGTGAACCATGCATGATAACACCTAGAATTTATCTCGTTGGTCTGGTCGACTAAGTAAGACTATCTCTTGATATGATCGTAGGCAACTTCGAAAAGTGTGAGCCAATTTGACATATATCTCTTTTGTGGCCCTACCTTGTGAGTGTGTGAACCACCTTTGAACACCCCTTGAACCTTACCTTTCTTTGGAAGAAACTTGATGAAAACATGACAATTCACTACCTATAATCCTCTTGATTTGTGGATTGGTTGAATAGCCAACTTAGGCCAAAAGCCTAAGTTGGGGGTGTGGTGAAAAGAGAAGGCAAGTCAAGAAGTGCAAGAAAAGTCTCCTTTAAACCATGGTTTTAAGAAAAATGGAACCCCTACATATAAATAAAAAGAATGAAAAAGTTATGGAATAAAGTAAAAAGAAACGGGGTTTCCGAACAATCCATGGAAAGTGAATAATGGGATGACTTATGAGCACTAAAGAAAATAATGAAAGAAGAGGAAAGGAAGTGTTGTGAGCACAACATTTTATGAGGATGAAAGTCACTGGGCCTAAATGACCATATCTTTGCACTTAGCCCCATTACAAGCCTTGAAAAGACCTTTTTGATCTTGAGTGAGCTGAAACAATTGTCTATTGGAAAATACGGGCAAACCTATGGGTGAAAGCATGCATCGTGTTCTTCTTTGTAAGTGTGAGCGTTGCATTGGATTCCGGAACTTTTAATTGTTGAACCATTATGTGTGAATATGGAATCATCCTTTTTGTGAGGGCATTTGATTTCCTTTGTTGAACTTGAACTTGCACTTGAAGAAAGTATAGTGAGCTTGAGATTCTTTGATAATGGTGTATCACAACTTGAAACTTTGAGTGCACATTTGATCTTCAAATGAGTAAATTGAGTCTTGTGTAGCACTGTTCGAGACATCCTTTTTGAACTGCCGAACTTGAGTTTTACTTGAGGACAAGCAAAAAATTAAGTTGGGGGTGTTGATGAGTCCACAATTTGGACTCATTTAGGGCTTCATTTTGATAGAATTAGTGTCCTCAAATGCATATTTTGTCTCAATAACTGATGTAAAATCCTTAAGTTTCAAGTATTTGGAGTTTGAGGCAAAGCATGGACACTACTTGGCAAAAAGGAACAAAACGGCTGAAAAGACAAAGAAAAGAAGGCCTGAGAATCGCCTAATGCATTCGGCGAGTCGCCGAATGACCTTTACCTCGCCCAAAGTTCCATTGTGCTGAGCCCTGAAGGAAAAAATCAAGTCGGTGATGAAAAGGAGCAGTCGGCGTGTGGCCGAACAGTTCCGCGAGGCAGTACTATATCACCCAATGATCCAGAACGCGAAGATGCTGAAGGCAAGAGCTGAAAGGCGATGAAACAGACAAAAGGGCAGATCGCCGAGTGCATCGGCGATCCCGAATAACTGCACCGAGTGATCCTTCGCAGCACATTTTTTGACAACTATAAATACTAGTTTAAATTTTTATCTTAGTAGGCAATTTCAGATACAACATTTTAGTTTTCTAAGTTTGAAGTAGAGAGACCTTGTTCTTAGCTTTTGAAGATTTGAAGACTTCCAATTCCAAGAAATTGGAAGTGGGTGTTGAAGATTCTTCATCCTAGACTCGTTTAAAGTTAATATAAATCATACCCAGTTGATGTTACTTTGATTTGGTATCATTTTCTTCCTTTTCTCTATGCCTAGCTAAAACCTCAATTCTTGGGTTGTGATTTTGTGAATATCGGTTAAATTTCCTGTTGGGTATTGCTTATTGTTAGTCTATTTGCTGTTTAAATGTGATTACGTTTAGTAGTTGTGTTTGAACTTAATGGAATTGTAGTTGCAAATACGATTTCATCTAAGTGTTTTTGGCTTGCTTGACATAGAGGTTTTAAAACTAAGACTACTAAATCGATAGTCGGTGGTTATTAGGTCGTCATGGGTTCAACTCGAGAGAGTGAATCCTAGGCCTTTTCCTACACATTCAGCTCGAAAGAGTGAATGGGCTAAGGCGGAGGCTGTGCTTAAAAGCGGCAACTTGGTGTTCGAGAGAAATTGAGTTGATTCGGGGTAAGTTGCTCGAGAGAGAATTTACCCCCACTAAAGTTTAGCTTAGTTACAAATGTTCAGCAACTGATTACCAATAGCATTTACTCAATTGTGCAGTTTATCCCATATTCCTATCACATCCCAAGAATCCCGTCTCCCTATATTCGCATCTTTTTGTTTTCGTTATTTTAGTTGTTAATCGAATACAAACCCCCCTTGATAATTGACATTCGTGTCAACCCCTTAACTTATTATGTTTTTACTTGATAATGTTTTTAGCTATGGTTAACTCTAGCATATTCACACTTAACTCTTAATTCTCAGAAACCCCAACCCATTCGGTTGGGTGATATTACTATTGTACGATCTTAGACACTTGAATCGGAAGTTGTGTCTTGATTACGCAAACATCATCATTCCATCCAAGAGCTGAGCCACTATCACATAAGGTTGCTGTGTCAAATCTCTCGGAGAAAGTTGGTTAGCAACACCCTTGTTTACCGAGTCAAGGCTCCGATAAAAATACTACAGCAAAACGTTATCAGGCAATCCATGAGTTGGGCATTGAAGCACCAACTTCTTGAATCGCAGCCAAGTTTCATGAATTGGCTAACCCTTTAGACGCTTGAAGCTCTGAATGCTATCCCGAAGAGTCATCATCTTCGAAGGAGGGAAAAATCGCACTTGAAATGCAGTGACCAACTCCTCCCACGAAGTGATTGATTCACGTGGCAATTCAGCCAGCCATTTACATGCTTCTCCCATCGAAGAGAACGGGAATAACCTCAATCGGACCGACTCTTGGGATATGTTCTTGAAGGAGAACGGTCCGCATACATCCACAAAGTTTCTAATATGCTCATGGGGATCCTCATGAGCCAAACCACCGAACAACCCCTTCAATTGCAAGAGCTACAACATAGTACTTGTGATGTGGAACACCGCATTGCCTTCGGTTGGGGGCAAGTAAATGACACCAATACCACCCATAAGATGGGGGTCATTAGCATTAGGAAAAAAC
>NW_006238933.1:2492293-2493092 GCF_000226075.1 Solanum tuberosum | reverse complement strand
TCTCTAAATAATTTTTCTTGCTCTTGGACCACTTATTATTCTTTCTATAAGTTTCTCAATCAAAATGATTTTTTCTCTCAATATATAAAATTATAGTGCAACATCCTTTCAAAAACTTTTTATATTTTGAAGAAATTTGATTATTACATGATTTTTCTTCTTACATCAGTATCTTCAGAAGTATCATGAGAAATCATCTCTTTCTCTTTTCATGAAGAAATAACATTCCATCATCATCAGAAGAAGAGACAAAGTAAAAGAGTCGCGCTGTTTTTGTTCATTTTAAGATCTGTTCTCCTCATCTCTAAATTAGCTTTTAGTGTGTTGTGTCAATTTTGTTGTTCTTTTTATGTTGCTTGTCATCTTTCTCTTCTTTCTGAGTGTTGTTGTTGTTTTGGTGCGTTGTTGAATTTTCCTCTCATTGATACATGCATGTAGGCAGTGGCGTAGCCAGGAATTTAATGAAGGGTGTCCAAACTTTTAATAGTAATTTTTTTTAAAAAAACGACGATTTAAATTACCAAAACAAATAATCAAGTTAAGCAATATTTAATTAAATATAGGAATATTTTTAATAGAATTACAAGTGTATAATTCAAAACTAACATAAAGAAAATAAACTACTATTGAAAACATAATTTAAATATATTATTACAATTGTACTCGACGAGGTTTCATATCCTGAAACGTTTTTATAATAGACTCATTAGAAATAGTACGAAATACTTTCTTTTCTACATAAGGCACTATACAACCATCTAAAAACTCAGCATCCATTCGATTTCGCAAGTCATTTTTA